>NW_014039084.1:0-5398 GCF_001186125.1 Sphaeroforma arctica JP610 | reverse complement strand
CACACACACACACACACACACACACATATATATATATATATATATATACTTACATAGATACATACATAGATACATAGATACATACATACGTATATACATACATACATACATACATACATACATACATATGTGTTGCGGTATATACATATATAATGAATTCTTTATCGACTAACAGCATATACAAATAAGGAATCCCTTACTGTGTTGCATACACAAATCAGGAATTTTTAATTGTGTAGCAGTATATACACATATCAGGAATTCCTTACTGTGTAGCAGAATATACATAAATCAGAAATTCTATAGTGTCGAAGTATGTACATAAGTCATTTTTATTTATTTATTATGTCGATGTAGATGTATAAACTCAATTTACAATTCTGTCTTTAAGTCAGAAATTCTTTACTGTATAGTAAGCGTCTACACTCCTCGGCAAGTCGACCGAGGCTGTGACTCTTGAGTTTGCCATAGATTGCTCTGTCTATAAATAGCGTTTCATCCTGCACTCTACCACACAACTCTTCAGGCCCACCGGAGTGTACCTACTCAATCAGGCCTTGGTAGTTGCGATACTCCCTATGTAGCTATCAGGCCAAGGTCCCCCGCGGTAGGTAAACACACGGAGCTGTGCTATAAATAGACGGCCCTATGCGTGCTCCAAGCGCGTGTTGTTCGGGTAGGTTACCTTAAGGTTACCTTGTGTATGAGCACCTGGGTTATCTATCAGTATAGGGCTGATTTGATACTCGCTCGTCATTTATAAATGTGTCGTCTGTAGGTATAGAGTTGTACCGCTGTTTGGGTGTGTTCGGTGCCACAACCCTAAAACCCTAAAACCATTTTTTTCTCAAGGGTATAGCTACACCTTGCGCTCTATCGCTGAAATATGTCTCCCATGCGCCTGGTAGATATGGTTCCGGACTTTCCTCAAGTATGTGAAGCTACTGTTTCCTCAAGTATATATCTACCAAGTCACGCTCACATGTGATAGTCTGGTAGGTATAGTTCCGAATACTCTTCCAGAATAAAGCTGCAGCTTGCTCAACTATAAATAGCTACACATTCACACTCACACACGGTCGCCTGCGCGGGGCTGGCGGGAGAAAGTCGACCGGCGAACGCTCTTTGCGTTTGGTAGGTAAAATGCCATATTTGGGTTCCTCGCTGAGGATCATGTTCGCTGCTGGAACTACCTGGACGGTTGCTATGTCTGGCACGTCTATGTGGTATGGAAAGATAATTGTATTTCAATTGGTTGATATGATTAGTCAGTGGCGAACGAGGAGCATGATTGAAAGGCGAATGGAATAGACAACGTTTGATTGGTTGGCATGATATTCAATAGAGTTTAATTGGTTGGCATGATATTCAATAGAGTTAATTGGTTGGCATAATATTCGATAACGTTTGATAGGTTGGCATGATATGCAATAGAGTTTAATTAGTTGGCATGATATTCAATAGTTTAATTGGTTGGCATGATATTCAATAGAGTTAATTGGTTGGCATGATATTCGATAACGTTTGACTGGTTGGCATGATATGCAATAGAGTTAATTGGCTGGCATGATATTCAATAGAGTTTAATTGGTTGGTATGATATTCAATAGAGTTTAATTGGTTGGCATGATATTCAATAGAGCTAATTGGTTGGCATGATATTCGATGACGTTTGATTGGTTGGCATGATATGCAATAGAGTTTAATTGGTTGGCATGAGAATAAAAATGTTTAATCGGTTGGTACGAGAAGTGTTCGTTATTGATTCGTTTAATAAAATATGTTTCACATCAACTCCTCAATCACAGCACATGGACGATGAAGCTGTTAGGCTAATACTTCATATACATGTACATATGTATGTATTTGTATTCATATTTCTGAGACGAGATAGCTATGAGTTTGATACAGGCTGTGCGTATTTGCCCAACGGCTCGCATAGCACAAGTCACTCACTCCATTCGCTACCACGCTGTGCATCACGTTTATGAACGGACCTGTTGATAATGCCAACTGTCTGTACTGTACTCTGTAGTATGCGAATTAACGAATTAAACGCATTCAACTGACTGCGCTGACATAACACGTACGTTCATACCACTCGTGCACTCTCCTCATACAAACAACACGTTACTTCGTCACTATAGAGTCAAGTAAACGGATACACCCCTTATAAACGTCTTAACAGAAACGTGTGTCACACACACTACAAACACTCATAACATATATGTAACACACACCACACTCACTCACTCATAACGCACATACACACCACACTCACTCATAACACACATACACCCCACATACCCCACTCACTGTCACTCGCATCCGTGACCCCCACCCGTCTTATCGCTGTGTTGATAGTATCAACTATCTTCGCCGTCCTGGTGGGGCTGGCAAGCCAACTGGCGTGTGTACCGCTGAGCACCTGCACACGGTCAGAGGGGGTGTTGTACTTGCGTAACCATCGTTCTACTTCCTTTATGTTGACTATATCATCGTCCTGAGGGGGGGGAGGGGTGGAGGATATAGGACATATAGAACGCGGTATGAGAATAGCTAAGTGCATGTCGCAAATGTCCAGCCGTGTCGCAAATTAGATAGTCGCATTGAGGTGTTGGATTGTGTCGCAAATGTTCAGCCGTGTCGCAAATTAGATAGTCGTATTGAGGTGCTAAATCGTGTCGCAAATGTGTATAGATTTGTATAAATACACTTGTGTTCGTCGCATTTAGCTACTTTTATGTGTTCGTGGTGACGACAGTCCAGAGGCTAACTATGACTAGTTAAAAATAAAGAACACGAACTATATTAACCAACTACAACCAAAAATAATTAATATCTATGACTATGACTAAGCACAACAACTAACTAAAACAAGCTACATTAACTAGCCACAACCAACTATAGAGTAACTCACTAACTAGCTAAAACTAACTATAACTAACTATGACTAACTATAACTAGCTTAAACCAACTATTACACACTAAAAAACCACGAACTAACGACAACCAACAATATTAACAAGTCAATAACACACTATAACTATACTAACTAGCTATAACTAACTACAACTAGCTAAAATAACTATTACACACTATAAAAAACCATGAACTAACGACAACGAACAATATTAACTAATCAATAACACACTATAACTATTATACTAACTAACTATAACTAGCTAAAACCAACTATTACACACTATAAAAAACCATGAACTAACGACAACCAACAATACTAACTAATCAATAACACACTATAACTATACTAACTCGCTACTACTGACCATACTAACTAACTAAAACTAACCAACTAAACTAGCTATATAAGCTTCCCGCACGAAAAGTGCGAGTGTCACAGGTAGTACATACCTCCGACAGGCACACACTCATATTTGCAGGTAACTCATCTTCCCACACAACGTGCTGATACCACCTGGAAGAGTTAATATTAGGCAAAGTATGAGAATGAAAGAGAATTTATGTATGAAGATATGTTTATATAATATATATATATATATATATATATATACACATACATACATACATAATACATACTAACATATATGTACATATACATGCACTTTTTAGTATATATGTATATATGTATATGTATGTGTCCATGTACATATATGCAGACTATTATACCAAGATAACATACCAGAAATTTCATAGCTTTGCTGTCGTTGTTAAACCAAAAACAGAATGAAGCTGAACAAAATCAGGACAATCATAACCATTATCATAAACACAAACATAAACCTGACATAACAGAAACTAACGTAAAAGTAAGACATACCAGAAATTAACGTAAATATATGACATACCAGAAATTGCGCTTCAGTACATTATTGAGATAGAGATTGCGTGAGATAAACGCAAACCGTGGCCAATCAGCCACTCGCGCTGGCACGGCATAGAGAAAGCCGTACAGTGTGGTAGGTAGATACAGGCAAAAGCACACCGGATCAACGAACACACACCCCTGTGGCAGCGTATGGAAAGAGGGATAATAGGCGAATACAATGAGAGAGTGACATAATAAAGACAATGTATTGAGAAAGCTGTAGTGTGGTAGGTAGATACAGGCGGAAACACACCGGATCAACGAACACACACCCCTGTGATAGCATATGGAAAGAGGGATATCAGGCTAATCGAATGAGAGAGTGATATATAATATATTTTATATTAGGAAAGCTATACAGCGTGGTAGGTAGATTCGGGCAGAAGCACATTAGGTCCACATATACACGCCTGTGGCATACGCATTGAAGCAGTGTGAATACTAAGAGCTTTGTATGAACTAAAAATGGGGACTAGAATAACAAGTCACTCGCCCCTAGTATATTCAAAGCGGCATGGGGTACTATCTATAGCGGGATAGGAATATATTTAAAGCGGGATGGGGCGATGTGTATAGCGGTATAGGAATACAATATGTATAGCGATATAGAGTTATATTTTAAGCGGAATGGGGTAATATGCATAGAGGTATAAGGTAATATTTAAAGCGGGATAGGGTAATATGTATGGCGGTATAGGATTATATTTAAAGCGGGATGGGTTAATATGCATAGCGGTATAGGGTTATATTTAAAGCGGGATGGGACAATATATATAGCGGTATAGGGTTATATTTAAAGCGGGATTGGGCAATATGTATAGCGGGATGGGGTAATATGCAAAGCGGTATAGGGTTATATTTATAGCGGGATGGGACAATATGTATAGCGGTATAGGGTTATATTTTAAGCGGGATGGGGCAATATGTATAGCGGGATGGGGTAATATATATAGCGGTATAGGGTTATATTTAAAGCAGGATGGAGCTATATCTATGCACAGAACGCTATCGAGTATGCGAATAGCCGTGGACTGGTATAAGTGCGAAAGGAACCTATGTTTAGGCTAAGCACCGATTAAACCCTAAAACCTGTGTACAGCTGTACGGCGTACGGGGCACATACACGCAGCAGCAAAAAGGATCAATGAACGCACAAAAGGCATGTAATACGACTGCTAAAATGAATTCATAAAGCCATTTTTTTATAGGATTTTGGCAAAAAACAAAAAAAACGATGTGGAGTTGCCATTCGGATATACACGACGTGTGAGAGATACAAAACCAACACACATAACTAATCATACAACACACCCATTCGACACAGACACAGACATACTAATATAACACAAACAAAGACACAGACACACCCATACAACACAAACACAGCCACACCCATACAACACAGACACAACCACAATACTCAAAAGAAACACAGACACAGACACAGACACAGGCACACATACAGACACAGACACACATTCACATACACAGACACACCCATACAACACAGACACAGACACAGACACAGACACATCCATACAATACAGT
>NW_014039085.1:11179-14644 GCF_001186125.1 Sphaeroforma arctica JP610 | reverse complement strand
TAGACATAAATAGAAATATATAGACATATATATATATGTATATATATATACAGACACAGACATAGACACAGACACAAGATATATATATTTATACAGACACAGACACAGACACAGACACAGACACACATATATATATATATATACCTCGACAGGCCACGAGTAGATCCAGCTGACTGGCACTACCTCCTCGTCGACCATTTCTCCGTCTTGCGCTGTGGCAGCGGCAGCAGCAGTGGCAGCGGCAGCATTGGCAGCGGTAGCAGCAGTGGCGGTGGTCTGCTCACCAATGCCACTGCTTGCGGTGCCCTCAACCTTGTCAGTACTGAAATGTTGGAGTGCAAGTGTGTTGTTTCATTGAGAATGGTATATACCTCCAGGTACAGAGAAGTCATAGTGTGTCATTGAAGCGTATGTGGACGCGATAGTATCCAAGACGTCTGGCAGCAGTAGACTTACTCCTAGCCAAGCACGCCCCGAGTCACAACAACACTCGGCGAGGGTTGAAAGCCACTTTGCACGATGTATAGCGAATGAAGCATATACACCGAGGGGGCGTGTGTGGTGGCAGATGTACTTTATTTATATGTTGCATATCATAGAGGTCCAACGCAACACCCAGGTATAGGAGTTAATGGGCAGATCATTTGGTGGTATTGCCTTCTTAGATCGACTGTCACTTGGCTCTAACTTCATCTGCTGTCCAGGGCTATGGCGTTCAGGGGGTTTGCACCTCAAAATACTCAAACACATCCCAGAGATCACACAACGCCACACCAAAGCAGGGGATCCATTGAATAGTGAGGACAACTCACAGGAGATACAATCTGTAGTGCCCACAACCCTGTCGCTCTATCATTGCCATCACCCTACGTCTGATGGCGACATCTTGGACACATATATACACTCCCACTCTAACACACACAAGACACACCTCAGGAGTCAAACAAAGGTTGTCGATCCGAACACACACGCGAGTATATCCTTGTACGTACCTGGTAGAAGTAGGCTCAGGTACACTCCCAGTCTCATGGTCACCCCCCTCCTGAGGCGGTTGCTCCACCGATTCGCTCGCGCTGGCGGTGGGTGTGGTGCTTGGCTGCGGGGACACACTCGGCTCAGTTTTCGCCGAGGACGTCGCATCGGCCGATGTCGATGAGTTGCTGTATGGTAGGAACGAGAACGTAATTTAGATGCACGAGTGCGTGTATTAATACGGCGGGCACCGTACACTTACATGACAGGCGCTGTATGGTAGGAACAGGAACATACTTTCGATGCAGGAGTGTGCGTATTAATACGATGGGCACCGTAAATTTTCATGACAAGTGGTGTATGGTAGGAACAGGAACGTATTTTAGATGAAGTGTGTGTATTAATAGGATGGGCCCCTTACACATACATATGACAGGTGTACTGTGTACTGAACAGTGTGTTGCGGCGCTATACACTCGGAATCAGAGCCACAACGGGCGCCTGCAGCGACTAACTACCGTTATCGCCAATGGAAACGTACAACACTAACACTCGCAAAGGCCCCAGTTGCAGTTATCTGCATGGCCCTTGATGGAGTCATACACGAGCAACTGAGCAAGTAGGCTGGCGTGTTGTGTGGTAATAACGTTTGGTAATAACGTCAATTCGATTTGCAGGGCGTAGCTGAGGGGGTGATACACAAAAGGCCTCCCTCCCATACGCGCAAGCGTCTTCGTACGATGATCCTACCCCCACAAGCACATGCACACAAGGACACACCTGGACAAACTAGCTGAAGTGGATGCGACAACAGCCACGGTGCTGCCACTGAGTGTGGGCGACGGTGTGGGTTTCGGGTTTACCGGCGGGTCAATATCATACAATATCTCATCGGGGACAGGGTTGGGCTGGACCTCGGGCACGGCATCAGGGCGGCACAACTCTGCGTGCACACACGGGATCTCTGAGCCAAAGAGATTCAGCTGCCAGCGCACTAATCGACCCTCTTCCTATGTATATAAGGAAAACTATTACGCTGGGATTCGCAATTGAGAAGTGGATGGTGCTATGCGGCTGGACTGAGGATTGCGTACGTACAAAATAGTATGGAGACGCGGGATTGAAAGAACTGACCATGTTATAGTACGAAGGAACAGAGCCACGCCCGAGACATGGATCGCGCTGTACCGAATTACGGTGACGCGCACAGGCCGTACTATAGGCTCTAACATACACAGGGGTGTATGCATGCAGAACCAGGTAGACTATACAGGCCGGTAGAAACGATGAAGCGTACGTACTGCTAAGCATCTGCATACAATGCGCTCTAGCCTACTAACCTACACTCGCGAGGAAAATCATCCCTCGGTCTACCTACACTCCTATTGTGCGTTAGCGTACTAGCCTAACGAACTTACCCTTCCATCTGAGCCGTCCTTGATACGTAACGCCCACTCGCCTATGGGAGACTCGCCCCAGTTGAACAGTGTCATAAATGTCCAGTCAGTAAACCCGTCTCTGCTCCTGTCGTACGTCCGGGGTGTCAACAGCTCCGATTCGGTGCCTAATAAGATAGAGAGCGTGTGGATGTGTCACCTATAACAGCATTCGATAAACCGTTCAATTACTCGCAGGAAGAATGGTGTTCTCACTCACAGGCTCGCAATATATTTTTGTTTTCAAGATAACAACTGCACTTTCTCGTATGTACACATGAGGCATCGAGCATAGAGACATCATACTGAAGCACGCGGAGGTGTGTGCATACCCGAAGGCGAGACCAGCCAGATAGCCAACTTTCCCCTGTGTTGGTGTGTGATAGTCACGTTGACGGTCGTATGTTCCAGATACTTAACCTTCTCCGCATCGCTGACTATAATGATGGATACCAACTCACTCATGGACTCAGGCGATGTGATGGGCTTGTTCACCTCACGCACAGCACTGCTGTATGTCTCTTGCTGGCCCACGGAGGTCCAGTTGCGACTCATATCTGTACCACACACCCACGTGTATAAGAGAATTAGAACAAGTGCTCTCCGGGAGATACAATCTGGGGCACAAAAAGCTCATAAGGCAATAGGGTACAGCACTACCTTCATAAGAAAGCGAAAGTAGATTGTGTCTTAGTTAGTACAACACACCAATCATCCTCGTAGTATCGATGACACCGAAGCCCCACTGGTGACTAAACGGTTTGCCCGCCCCATTGATCCTCCACGATGTGCTCATATCCCTGAATAGGTAAACAACATGTCCGCTAAGATATTCGCATACCATATACACGAGGGTACCATACAGCATTTGAACACAGAGATAGGCTAATTGCGAACTGATAAGCTGCTGAATGGGTTATATATCTGCATAATTGATTACTAAGTGGTGTGGTGACTTTAGCATAGAGCACAGTATGTTATCATACGATATTCTACGAGCGGTCAGTAGCACAGACTCTATTATATATGTATATATACATATATATATATATATATA
>NW_014039085.1:5769-9751 GCF_001186125.1 Sphaeroforma arctica JP610 | reverse complement strand
ATATATGATCTACGGAGATAAGGTGTCATCGCATAATTGGAGCCTAATCAACTATGTATTGCAACGGTACGGAAACGCCAATCCACTGCATCGTTTTCGTTAAAAGAAAATGAGCTACGGAAGTTAAATGCCCCAATACGCGATGAACTACATACTGCATAGCTAAACATTGAACAAGGAAACGTAAACATACTGCACGTCCTCGTGATAGCGGACAGATGCGATGGTGAGATGCTGCACATCGCGCCAATTCAGATCTGCAAATTGGAAAGGACGTGGAGATAAAATACTTAGGTTTGAGGTTATATTAGATCTGTGAATTCAGCGAGACGTGGATAACTGTATTTTGTTTAGAAAAAATAGAAAGTCACAGGGAGAAAAAAGTTCACTCAGGGTGTGATGTCTGTCAGTGCTTCACCATTTGACTTTACCACTTCTGCAATTGCTTGGGGATAGGAAGACGCCAGCACAGATACAGAAGCAATATCTATCAGTACAGGGCAGTGTAGACCTCGTGGTAACGAACTCAGCACCGAGTCAGTACTATCAGATTAGCGATGTCAGTCAGTATATCGTAGTATAGGATGATCCTAATCTTAGAAATATGGTACTCTTGGGATAATGCTAATCTTGGATAATCTTAATCTTAAGATAATCTTAATCTTAGGATAATATTAATCTTGGGGTAATCTTAATCTTAGGATAATCCTAATCTTAGGATAATCTTAATCTTGGGATCATTCTAATATTTAATCCTAATCTTAAGGTAAACCCAATCTTAGGATGATCTTGATCTTGGACAATCCTAATCATAGGAAAATTCTAATCTTAGGACCTGATCTTAGGATGTCCTAATCTAGGATAATCCTAATTCTAGTACGATCCCAATCTTTAATCCCAATCTTGGGCTGAAAGAAAGGCAGGCATCGATATTGTGGTGATAGGTATACACCGCAATCAGGGACGGCGTTGGCTACAGATTGTGTCAGTCTGTTTCTAATAAGTGAGATGAGTTGCAACCAACCAGAGCACTGGGCCAGAGTAGTTGACTAACCATAGCATGAATCTGCACTATTATATAGCCAAGCAAACGGTAGCACGGACTAAACAGGGTCAAGTACGGAAAGAAACACGGGGAAATTGCCAGTCAAAAGACATCAAGCATCTTACCGTTACTATGTACGCCACTGACATGCACTTCCAATTGTTTATACTACACACGGCACACCAGTCAAGCGAAGGCTACAGTGAGGCAATCAGATGACACAAATAGCTACACAGACGAGTGATACTAAGTGCAACCCCCCGTAACCAAGTGTAGATAACCATAATGTCTCTGCGTGCAACTTACCGTCAATATAAAAACGGTCAACAACCGCGTTACTACTTGCATATCATTTAACTTGGGGAGTCATATCAACCAACAAGGCATGCACTACTATTGTGGGCGATATGCGGTCAATATTCAAAGAAGTCCAAGGTGCACAGTGCTAAACACACAAACCTTACGGAGGGAAACCTCAAGCAACATAGCATAGATACTGCTCATACAGCAGTCATGATCAAGGCAGTCAACAACCATATTCTACACGCACACAGGCCATAGCTAAGGCAACATCAAGCACTGAGGCAGAGCAACTACACGGTGTGTGAATTATAGGCGACCTGGCATCAACGGCCGCACTACTTCAGGTGCACATGTCATACCCGGGGCAACTCCAAGCAATTTGACAAACAATAGCATACAACCAACTGCAATAAAACACTCTCATGGTGTATAGCTTACAACCAACTGCATTAAAACACACTCTCATTGTGTATAGCACATAACCAACTGCATGTCACCCGCCGAATTGCATCACGCCCACAAGCCATGTCTGTCGTTAACTAACAAAGCACATATATTCGATTGTGCAGAGCTCAAAGTCATCCAAACAGCACACATATTCTGCTTGTGTATAGCTTAGCTGACAGTCAATTATATATACAGACTCACGTCATACCTGGGGCGACTTCAAGCAACAAGGCATAGATACCCGCGGCAAGAGGGGCTGCTGCACTGGTACCGGAATGCGCAGCCGTGCACCCGTTGTGCATATCTACCGTTGTGATGTACTTCTTCGAGTTGATACCTGGACATGTACGTGACGCGTGATACGTGACACGTGATATGTGAACGAAGATAGGCATATGGTTGGTGATGGGAGTCGTATATGGCTGGCGATGCTGATTCATGCAGTGATGTACCTATTCGAGTTGATACCTGGATGCATACGTAATACGTGATATGGGAAAGCGGATTTGCATGTGGTTGGTGTTGGGAGTCGTACATGACTGGTGATGCTGGATCATTTAGCAGTGTTGTAGCTGATACTCTGCACCCGCTTTAAAACAACTCATCAGCACTTGGCATAACCAATTCTACAAATCAAACTTGGCAGAAGCCCCTTGTAATGCCGTAAAAGATCAATCGCTTGCAAAAAAGTCATACAGCAGACATCAGGGTGATTCCAACTTCTCACCTCCGCATGAGAAGAGATAAGGTAACCTCGCAGAATAAGGTGCACTAGGGTTGCGGTTTAGGGCTCATAAAACAGTTGGAACACAAAACATACCTGATGAGTACGTCGAAGCTATCGTTGCACAGCAGGGCTCAGAGTACCTACACATGGAAGCATGTTTAGACAGGTTATCTATGTCATTAAATCGCACTCAGACAAATGAAGCATGTTTAGATAAGTTATCTATGTCATCAAATCGCACTCAAATAAGTCGACACTCATGCCATGTGGCACAGAGCAGTTCATGCGAGAAGTGGGCTGTGGTTCAGTTCCAATATACACAGCTGAGGTGTTTCGTTGACCTATTTGCCCCAAATCGAACACAAACGTAGCATGCGTATCTATTCGATTCAATGCGCTGACGAGTGTCGGCGGAAACGCCAAAGGCGGATTGAACGATACACAACCACATATATACACGTACTCGCTCGTAGTGGCTGGCTCATTCGGTTCAATCGATGACTAGATCGCATACACTATGGTGGTGAGAGATATGGCAATGTTCTGAATGAGCGAGAGCATATGCACGCGCAGCTTCGTCTCATGTACGTCTGGACTGCCTAGGAATGACTTCTACACCAACTTCTTTAGGTATACCATCGCATCGTCGAGATACAACCATGGGTATGGTAGAAAACGTTTAGAATAAGCCTGGCACGAATATAGACAGAGCAATATATCAAATATCCCCTCTGACATTCCTACGTGAATAGCGTGCGGTGTTCTCCTACGGGGCGGTGAAGCGAAGGGCGTTAGAAGCCGATTCACATCGAACCGAATGAATATCTTCCGCGGATTGCCATTTCCTGCCTACTATGTGACCGACCACTCACACACCATTTTTAACACAACACTATTAACAAAAAAATAAATACTATTGATATACTATGCTATTGATACGCCATGCCCACATATGGTGTGATGAATACGACAGAAAACTTGCAAGCAAAAACGCTGATACCAGATTTGAATGCACATGTACATACCAGGGCCATTTGTTCTGGAAGTCGATCGCGCCGATACTCAGCGTGTATATACTGTTTGTATAGCCGTCGCAGTTGCAGTTGTCGTTCCGTTTGCCGTTACCGCCAGCGAATACATACACTGAGCCTTTGCCACCCCTGCCCTCGGTGATTCCTTTGCGGATGGCTGCTTGGCATAAAGGTCCGGGTCCCTCAACGGTACGTCCATCGTCATCTGTGGTTGAATTTGAATGGGAATAACCAGATGGGTATGTATATACAGAAGCAAATATACAAAAGATTTATGACTGTGATTGCACGAACAATGTGTCACGATCCCGCTTGAACACAAACTTTCATCTGAACTGCTTTTATGCGTCGAAATTATAACTACACCTCCTGCCATTGTACATATATATATATATACATATATTCGTACATATATACATACATGCATAA
>NW_014039085.1:0-3170 GCF_001186125.1 Sphaeroforma arctica JP610 | reverse complement strand
GTTTATTCTGCACATACCAGGACCCCAACTAGAACTGTAAATATCAATGTATTGAGGAGCATGTCCCAGAGCCTTGGCCTCGAGCACGTCCGTTACATCGCCATCGATCAATCGAATACCTCCGATCCGTGCATTGTACGCGACACCTACGCCACACACGTCGTTGTCTTCCTGTGCCGCAATTTCGCCACTGCACCGTGTTCCGTGCTTGTTAATGGGATCTAGGAAAGATACAATGGTTGGGATATTGTTTGAATATTGTAGTAATAAGTTATGAAACTGAAACAATGCACCCATTAGTGTTGGATATCAAGGGCTTACCCTTACATGTAATGGATCTATGAGGACGTTATTCAATGTGTTGGATCTGAGGAATGTCATAAATTTGAAGGAATTGTGTATTTGGGTCGTCAATGCGGGTGCTGCTGTAGATGTCTAGGTTGCCGTATGATGGGAAAGCGGAATATGGGAGTCTCAGACAACACACTGCACTTGCCCAATACTTCATAGGCGAGCCCTGATCACAAGTCCAGTAAGGGTACTCGTCAGAATGAGCGTGAAAGCATTTTCACACACTGATAGCTGAGTGCAGGATACTTGTAGATCTTTCTGCTCAAGAATCAATCACACCACCGTAAATCCTTATCACAGGTCCTATCAACATGCTCGTGTATATTTTCATGGAAGACACACAAATGTCCCATCGAAATCTTAACGGCTTGCGCTTTTGTCCACTAATTCTGCATATAAGATGAACCACAATCACGGTGATAGCGAGTGCTCGAGACTTTGAACTGGTTCGTGGCACGGACATGGTGGTTGCCTTTGACATCAGTTTACCTTCTTCGCGGGGAAATGGATCGTCATCCATTGAGTTAAGGTCGTAGCTCGCCGCGGCATCGTACTGCCTCGATAAGTCAGGATGTGTGTGCTCAATCCCGTCGTCCACCACTGTGACCACCACACCTTTGCCCGTGACTCCCTGTTCCCACAGAGGAATGACCCTCAGATCCTATACACAACCAGAAAATGAACCATTTAATCTCAAGACGTCAAAAGTAAACGGTGTTTGTCAGCGTGGTGTTTAGAGTATGATTCAACGCGAAGTATGCCAGGCGCCCGCATTGGATTTCACAGTCCGAGCTTCGGTTATACATCAAGAATTTCGCAGCTCAAACGCCAACCGGAATTAAATGGTCAGATTAGACTACGGATTCATCCGCGCGTGGTTTACAAGCACATCTGCATCGATGATATCGGGGACCAGTTGAGTGTATCAATACAGAATAACGGTAGTATACGAACTACCTCGGAGTTATAACGAACACTAATTATAGTCATCAAGTAAGGAAAACCCGTGGGGAACTCCAAATCTGCGTTCAAGTAATCTTCGCGTATAGTTTGCAGTACTATGCTCACTTCCACACGCCCTTCAGTGACTGTTTACTCTATTGCAGCGTTTGTGGAGTTAGTTGAGGATCGAAACGAGCCTCATGTGAAAGATCACCCCGGTAAGAGTACTCCAGCGCAAGCATACTTTCTGAGCCAATTATACGTACAGCATGACTATCCGAAAGCCATGACGAGGTTATTAACTTCTGTGTCTATGAGCATTGTTCCACCACATACCGAAACACACCTCATTGAGTTGAAGTAAAACACACACACATGCCACACCCACATCGTATTATGTGCCCTATATACATCTATCTGTGCAATTCTATATGAGCAAGTGTTCAAGGTATTTACAAGTTAAGGATAGTTTACATGTTTCATCCATGTCTGACCTGTTCGTTGTTATGGAAGTGCCACTGTTCGGCGAACTTGGGATCCCTGTAGTAATGCTTCGTATCCTCCACGGGCAGTCGCGCGTGTTCGCTGTGAAACTCATAGTCCTCCAGGGGCTCCTGTGTGTCTGCAGCAATGTCAGATGTACAAGCGAATGACTCCTCAAACGTTATAGGCGAATACGTTATATCAGATTAACCACACAACCCTCCAAGCTACAATTAAAGAGCTTAACCGAAACTTGTACGTAATAAACTCGCTATAAACGATTAGCAAAGTTGGACCGAAAGTTGGACTTTTTGTGCTCACACAAGTATCTTTGCTATAAGCAATTTGTAAAGCTGGTCCAAAAAAAAAAACTGACCTGCCGAGCTCCGACCTTCACGCTCATCTACATCAACAACCTCTCCATCCCGGCGGTGTCGTTGCACCACGTGTTGTTGCATCACCCAACTCACCTACAGCGTAATTTAAACACAACTGCAAGTTGAATATCAACGACTGAATCTACCGCCACACTGCAGTGTTGCACCACATATTTCAAATGAACTGCTAAAACAGGGAGAAACTTAAAGGCTTATATTTAGTATCAGTCATCTGTTCTATAGCGTATACATAGCAAAGGCCTACTGCAAAGATTAAAGTGTTTCCGTTATACTACATCACCCATCTCACATGCAATGCAGGCGAAGCGGAGCATCACTTCACCCTGAGAAAATACACAATTATAAAGCACCTCCCACACCATTTGTAATGTAGGTAGGGAGTGAGTGATACTTTAATAGAACTGAGCAACTCGAATAATATGCTGTTCTCACCCATACAGTCTATGAACTAATGGCCAGGAGAACGATTTGAATTTTACAACTGATCTTTGAATGCATCATACTACCGGGATCACCAACAATTGGATAGGTCAATAAAATACGAACTCATTCATTAAGTTGAATTTGTAATAGATAATCATACATACTCATAAATGAGGAAATTCTACACATTCCATACATCTTCGTGTGCTTGTGCTAAATCCACAAAGCCATCGTCGTGGTCCAAAGCGGCCCTTCGCCTAAGGCAGTGGACTGGTTCTTCCAGTGTTTGATGATCAGCGCAGTCTGTGCGGCGCATATAGTGGAACATGTTCTCCATCGGACCCACCTGTTGAAACAGTCAGCAAACAGTTCAGGTAATGAGATGAGTAAAAAGATAACTATGTATATAAATATATATATATATATATATATATATAAAGTTCGGGTAATGAGCTGAATAGAAAGATAATTATGTATATACATATACATATATATATATATTATATATATATATATATATATTTATAGATTTCAATATATATACATATATATACTTACATAAAAAATAGATGT
>NW_014039086.1:9702-14672 GCF_001186125.1 Sphaeroforma arctica JP610 | reverse complement strand
GGGGACCTTTCTTCCACAAATCAATGTGACTCGCATTGTGTTTACAAACAAATAGGTATATACGTATACATATATATATGCATTGACATATACATATGCATACATATGCGCACATATACATATACATATACATATTCATTACAGTGACTTATACCATATACATAAATATACATATTCATAGACATAGACATAGATATACATATACTTATACATATACATATACATATCTACACACACATATACATATACATATACATACACATATACATATACATATCTACACATACATATACATAACATACCGGCATGGCCGTATGTTCACTGCTGTATGACTGCATGTCAGCGTGCATGGTCATGAGCGTTTGTGCCGCTAGCTTCGTCGCGGCATTTAAAATAGACGCATACAGCCACTGCACACGCATCTCAATGAAGGAGAAGTGCGTGAAGAAGAACTCCTCAAACATGCTGTGCTCAGAGACGCAATCGTTCAGAGGAGTAGAGGCGTGTCAGGAGGAGAGGGGACAGTTATAACTTAAACGCAATGGGCATGTGTATGTCTGATAACTACACCTGCGGATGTATGAGTCTGTCTGTTGGTGTGCTTGATTTGAGAGTACCGATGTAAAGGAATCGGTCGGAAGGATGGTTGGAGATTACTATTGGTCTTACATCGCACGCAATCGGCTCATCCGTAAGTGTGCGTGCTATGCCAATCACCCGCGCTGGCCTGTGGTGTTGTCTTTGTAAGGTTAGTTAGCTTAGTACGTAGATATACTAACTACTTATACTGGCTAACTAGTATAACGTATAGCTAGCCTAGTACGTAGTTGTACTAACTACTTATGCTAACCAACTAGTATAACTTATAGCTAGCCTAGTACGTAGTTGTACTAACTACTTATGCTAACCAACTAGTATAACGTATAGCTAGCCTAGTACATAGTTGTACTAACTACTTATACTAACTAACTAGTACAACTTATAGCTAGCCTAGCACGTAGTTATACGCGTGTATTTAGAGCTAGAGCTATACACTGATTATAGAATCGTACAGAGATAACATAATGCGTGTGCTCACATTACTGCCCTGTCAGCGATGTATGTGTAGACAGCACCGGGTACCTTAATCTCTATCTATCCATCAACACCACACCCATTCGTCAGCGAATGGTTGCTGCTGGGGACAGGTTGGTATGATCTCGATTAAAGCATATGCACAACGAACAAACCCAGCGCACGCATAAGATGCATACACAGCCGATGTGTCCGGTAACTAGAGTTTGGGTGCAAACATCAAATGTTACTGCAAGACACCCAAAAGGGTTGATTGGGGGGCTGACTTGCATCTCTGACTTTGTGGTGACATATTCAGGAGAAGAGCGGTGGGTCTGCGCCAAACATCCAAACAACACAGTGACATAACAACATACACCATCGCAATATACACTACAGCAACGTACACTATAGCAACATACACTATAGCAACATACACTATTGCAACATACACTATAGCAACATACACTATAGCCACATACACTATAGCAACATACACTACAGCAACGTACACTATAGCAACATACACTATAGCAACATACATTATATAGCAACATACACTATAGCAACATACACTACAGCAACGTAC
Source organism: Sphaeroforma arctica JP610 (assembly GCF_001186125.1). Taxonomy (NCBI): domain Eukaryota; class Ichthyosporea; order Ichthyophonida; genus Sphaeroforma; species Sphaeroforma arctica. The sequence goes on along the minus strand of NW_014039086.1, from coordinate 13,030 downwards.
TCTATAGCAACTTACACTATATAGCAACATACACTATAGCAAACACTATATAGCCACATACACTTATAGCCACATACACTTATAGCCACATTCACTGTAGCAACATATACTATAGCCACATACACTATAATAACCTCACCTGTGTTGAGTGGCATCGTCCGTCATATCCGACAACTGGAACAGAATGCCAATGCCAAACGTTAACGGACGGTCTCTGAGTGGTCTGGCGGCTGTTGAGGAAGGCGTGTGCTTCAGACGTGTGCTCGTAGACGTTGAAACGTTGCCATTATAACTAACCCCATTTGCCTTGATACTTTGCCTTTCGCTCGTATTTCGGGTCAGGCGCAGGCCTCCACTCGACGTTTGGGTGGCTGAGGTCGGTCCAAATCCCGATTTGCCTGTATTTTAGAGTACGCGGATCTGGTTTAATATCAGCAATAGTAGGCACTTCTAGGATCTGGTTTATATCAGCACAAGGAGGTACTTCTAGGATCTGGTTTAAATCAGCAATAGTAGGTACTTCTACAGGTACGTGCTGATCAACGTGCTACCTACCGAAGGCTTTTGGAGAGGCCCATGCGACGTCGGTGTACCTCCACAGCCCATGCACGTGGAAGCTGAACATTCAATCTCTCACTTAAACAACGGACAAGTACTTATACACAGCCATATACACCTGGCCTCAGTCTCACCCAACACATCATATAAACACTCATAGACAGTCATTCATATAAACACGCATATAAAGCCATACATATAAACACTCATAGACAGTCATTCATATAAACACTCATACCCAGCCATACATATAAACACTCATAGACAGTCATTCATATAAACACTCATAAGAAGCCATTCATATAAACACGCATACAAAGCTATACATATAAACACTCACACATAGTCATTCATATAAACGCTCACACACACCCATACATATAAACACTCATAGACAGTCATTCATATAAACACACATACACTCCCATACATACCTGGTCGTTGTTTTGTCCCTCCCTTCACGCCATCTTCATGTTCGGTATCTGGCCGATGCTCGTCGTGCGTACTGAGCGGTGGTGCGGTTGAGGCTCCACTCAGCGCCTCCTTTACAGCCGTAGAGTGTTGTGTGTGTGTGTGTGTGTGTGTGCGTGGGTGTGCGTGTGGGTGAGGGTCCGTCCCACTCCGCCTAATGCGTGTGTTGGTGTGCGTGGCGTAATTGTTGGTGGTGTTGTGTGTGTGGCTGGGTGTGGATGTGTGTGAGCGGTTGTTGCTAAGTTGGGTACTGTGTGTGTTGGTGTGTGCTACAGACGGTGTGGCTGCTTGTGGCGGTGTTTGGTCTGAAGTCTCTTCGGGCGCGGGCTTCAGGTCTGCAGCAGATACAGAGAGTGTGTTTTGGAGATTGAGTAAGGTCCGAACTTCCGAACGCCAACAGTATACGAAATATAAATATACCTACACACACATCATACATCTGACTGTCATTGATACATATCCCTGTATACGCGCCCCTGGCCTTCGTCTTAACAGACAAATAGAAAAGTTTTAGGGGTTCTAAACCCAAGACGCTTCATTTATGACAATACAACTGCCACGCACACTCGTTGATGAAGAACACCGCCACCGCTATGTCAGAGACACTACAGGTGGCCGTGTTCAGCACAGTCGACATCAGCACACAATGACTACGGGTCTGTACCGGACTTCCAAGTGCTGTTAGAGGCATGAGGATCTCAGTGTGACTGTGAGCAGTAGAACCGATATACACGTACACCAACACTCCAGCACATCCAACACATGCGCATCCATCGACCCAAAGGTGTTATAGTGACCGTATGTAGCAGACAGGCATACACATACATGACATCCCAGCACAACCAACACATGCGCATCCATCGACCCAAAGGTGTTATAGTGACCGTATGTAGCAGACAGGCATACGCATACATGACACTCCAGCACCTCCAACACATGCGCATCCATCGACCCAAAGGTGTTATAGTGACCGTATGTGGCAGACAGGCATACACATACATGACACTCCAGCACATCCAACACATGCGTATCCATCGACCCAAAGGTGTTATAGTGACCGTATGTAGCAGACAGGTATACACATACATGACACTCCAGCACATCCAGCACATGCGCATCCATCGACCCAAAGGTGTTATAGTGTCCGTATGTAGCAGACAGGCATACACATACATGACACTCCAGCACATCCAACACATGCGCATCCATCGACCTAAAGGTGTTATAGTGACCGTATGTAGCAGACAGGCATACACATACATGACACTCCAGCACATCCAACACATGCGCATCCATCGACCCAAAGGTGTTATAGTGACCGTATGTAGCAGACAGACATACACATACATGACATTCACGCACATTCAAGTATACTCACGTTGTATACTACTACTGTCCACATCCAACTGTACTCGTGGTACATATCCTAACACTACTGTAACCCCCATGCAAATACACCAGTTTGCATCGAACACACCATTCTGCGTAGACTTGAGGATCTTGAAGTGGCCGTGTTCTATGCTCGTGTTGGTGCTGCGGGCCTTGCGTCTCTGCATATACCCTCCATCCTCAGACACGCGTGCTTTGAGTATACCCAGAGACAGCGGCTGTGTGGGTGGGCCTGTGACGTATAGTGCGTGTGCGTGCATTTGATTGGAGAAGAGAGGATTTTATTTTTAGCAAGATATGTACTTCGAGGTGGTCGGTGACATGAGCGGCTACGCCTATACTGTGAAGGGCTGGGGGTGAGCGTGCATACAACCAATTGAAAAACAAAAAAACAAAAGATAATTTTAGTCTAGGACGTGTACTGTAGGTATGTCGGTGACTGAGGCAGTGTTGCCGACAGTTACACACATCACATGTACTGGCAGCACACCAGAACACTCTACTCCCACTTCAGCACACTCGCTTCTCACATTCCATTCCATTCCATCCCATAGACAACTCGTGTTGGATCATAGGTACAGGTTGGCATGCTCTGATTACACCAAAGTGTATTAGTAGCATAGTCAGACCATCTTATAACATAACTAGATAACCTTGTAGCACAGTCAGACCATCTTATAACATAATCAGACCACCTTGTAGCATAGTCAGACTATCTTATAACATAATCAGACCACCTTGTAGCATAGTCAGACCATCTTATAACATAATCAGACCACCTTTTAGCATAGTCAGACTATCTTATAACATAATCAGACCACCTTGTAGCATAGTCAGACCATCTTATAACATAATCAGACCACCTTGTAGCATAGTGAGACCATCTTATAACATAATCAGACCACCTTGT
>NW_014039086.1:6739-8970 GCF_001186125.1 Sphaeroforma arctica JP610 | reverse complement strand
AATTAGATTAGCAGTATATATATATGAAAATAGCAATGCATATACCTGAAAATAACAATATATACACCCGAGAATAGCACTTTCTACCCCTGAGCAATTCTCACAGACGAGAATGAATTCGTGCATGAACCACCAATCGACTACGAACACACACATGTCATATATGGTAATAGTTAATCGCTTCTGATTGTGCAAATACACACATAGCCGCACCTATAAATCCATAAAGACATACGCAAACAACAATCAATGTATGCATGCAGAGGATATCAACCGCCAGATGTGTTCTGGATTCACAAGTGCACAAACATCCGTCGAACTGTACTCCTACACACATTCCACGCGACGTTTCGGAAATGGTGTCAATCGAACCAAAACAGAACCCATATACAAACACGCGATACAGATGTCTTGTCTTTCTCATCCAACACATTCGCCTATTCAATACGATGTTAACAGCACACCGTCACACACGCACACATAGCCTGTGGGCTGGCAGAGAGTGCACTTCTCTTGTCGTACATAGAGATTATTTAGGCACGACTTAACATAGACATTCGATCCGTCAACCGTAGTACTTATTCTCTCACACACACCCAGCCGGTGTTCTGTTAGATAAAGCACTCGCCGTATTCTGCTACACACAGTACTCATTCGCACGGGCATACACAACACATATTCCTTCCTGTATAGTTCTCATTACGTTCTACGTAGTTCTTAGTATCACACGAAAGTCTTATTCCGTCACACATTGTCTTATTCCGTCATACGTATTTTTTGGCCGTAGGTGGGACACTGGGCCGCTGCAAGCGTAGACGGGAATCGTACAATAGTGTCTTATCACTGCCACTGTCGCTCTGGTACAGCAGCACCTGTACATCGTCCACGTCCTGAGAGCGCCCAGACACACTGTATGAATATATGGGAGATATAAGGACATGTGCGGGTGAGGTAATGAAGAGTTCGATAGTTAGTATGGTTTGTGGTATAGCCCACACATACTGTATGAATATATGGGAGATATAGGGACATGTGCGAGTGAGGTAATGAAGTGTTGGTTAATTGGAATCGTTTCGGCCACAATATTATTTGTAGATCGTCGACATACGACCGCCTAGAAACACTGCATAGTGTGGGCATCAGGTCAATTAATACCTGTCAGAGAGCATAGTAGCTGATCACTTTGGGTATCACTCTCAGTATCACTCCAGTACAATTGCAAGTTCACACGCGCAACGTCACCGGGTCACACACTGACAGTACAGAAAGCGTTAGCTGGTTAAACGGCAAAGGAAAGCGTATATTCGGTTATTCTGTTATCCACTTTCAACGACACTATACAATAAAACGTGACGGACAACATATGAGAGACGCATTTAAGTTCTGTTGTGCATATTTTGGTCATACACGTAGGGACTGCTTATGCATACCATGCATATATGTGTGTGCATACGCAGACAGCCAGATAAGCTTATAGTGTGCGTGTATAGAGTGTGGAATACACATATGAGCATCAAAACCAGCACACAGAAGGAATTGAGTGTTGATACTGAGTATTTATGAAGCGGCACCGAGAATTCCAAGGCTGACCCCTATTGTGCATATACAACACAGATTAACTACCACATACACTGGGTGCAGGTACAGGGGTGTAGGTGATAGTAAAAGCCGGAACATGTACGTTTGGGTGCGTTGAGCAGTGAATGTGTGCACGTTTAAAATAACCTGTCCCACACACGAACAAAACACCCGTTGTATAGTATAGCCCATAACTCAGAAACACAAACTTACGATGCCAGGTCGATGAAGTACTCGTAGTCCTCATTGCTGTATAGGATTGGTGGTGTTGTAGTGAAGCATCGTGAGAGGTAAGTTCGACTGTACTGTTTGGCTACCCGAACATACATACAGCATATTCGACGTGCGAGTTTGTGATTGCCATGCTTAGTTCGCAAATCAGTGTGGATGCGGAGCAAAGAAAACATACTAGACAGGTACAAACCGGCCTCAGAAACATTCTGTATCTATACATCATGATGTGGAGTAAAAACAATTCTTTTTCTCCAACACTATACATGCATATAAAATATTTGCAGGTGAAAGTGAAATATACGTCCACGAGTACTTCTCTACAAGTCCACGCATTGGTATATATATATATATATATATATATATATATATACACACACACACACACACACACACACACACACACACACACACACACACAC
>NW_014039086.1:0-3885 GCF_001186125.1 Sphaeroforma arctica JP610 | reverse complement strand
ATATATATATATATATTCTAACTTGTCCTTGGTTTCGCAAATGATCATTGTCAATATTCGCAGCTCAGTGAGCTTACAGTAGTACTATAACACTACAAGTTTCCGGATATATGCTACTTACTAAAGTTGAAGTTATGTTGAACTGGTCTGGTCGGGATAGCGTATGTAAATATACGAAAGAGTTATTTTATGCAACGATATTTTAGCAATAAATTATAACTGTGCGCATGGTGAGCCCGCCGCCATTGTCAGTTGGGCATGTCGCTTGAAGATTTGATAACCAGCCGGTAAATGACAAATACAATATGAAGAACAGAATATGCCTCGTTGGACGTGTATATCCAGATACACGGACTAGTCCGATTAACTTTTGGTTCTGGCAAGCGCACCGTTTAGTACGAATTAGTATAGTAAACCTAGAAATCAATATCGACGCACGTGTAATTTGAACATCGAACAAGCTGACCAACTGTACAATAACTGTAGAAATATGCAATCGAATGACTGGTTGAAGCATTGAAAAACAATCATTGACATTTTGAATGCAAAAATAACTTGATTCCAAAACCTCTCTGGAAAAGTAGAAATGTGGATAATGTGGTGTTCAGATAATCTTTACAACAGGCCAATGAATTGGACTCGGCGTACCAATACTTCACAACCGTTTATCAATCGAGATAGACAGAATATTTTTATTTTTAAATCTTGATCCCTTAATTGCCCTGATAGCAGTACTTCCATGTCCATGTACTGCAAGAGATATCGTACCAGCGAGTTGTCCGGCCTTTCTTCTGGTGCTGCACGAGCTTGTGAGTGTTTTGTAACTGTCCAGTGTATTTATGTTATCAACAATTCGATACCTTTGGCATTGATTGGATTTCAATCACAGCCGTTCTGCAAAGTATTTCCTTTCAAACTTCTATTCTCTTGATTGGTCATCACTCGAACAAATGATTTACAGTCAACATATCGAAGTAGACTTGAATTAAACCTCAATACATGAATTATGAGCCTCAATATAACATCGCCTTTAGAGATTCGACCAATTTTTGTGTCAACGAAGCTATGCGGGGTTAGTGCTAAAAGGTTTACTCTCAAACAGGCAAGGAATTGTTTGTCTATTTTGGTGACTATAGTGACCGTAATGACCTCCAAAGTCAACTGGAGTTCCACAAGATTACAACCGCCTCAATACTCTCTGTTTTTACAATCAAGTATGATCGTAAGTATGGTTTCAGCAATTCTCAACTATCCACTTGTACATTCAACCTACAAATACATTTGAATAATTCACGCCAAAAGTCAGCAATCGGTTCGTGGTCCCCACGTCCTTTGAAGTTGCATTTACATGCAAATGTATGTAGTGAGTTCTTCTGTAACTCATAGTGTATGTCAGGCTCCCTTCGGCCCTCTGACCAACTGCGAGTGCCTACAATTAAATAGTATGTACAAATCTGCAATTGTACTATGTACGAAATTTTCGCATTTCTACATCAGGATGAATTTGGAGTGCAGATCCGGAATCTCAGAATCTGATCTAAGACGGCAAGACAGTAGCCACTGTTTTCAATTTTGTTCATTGCTTTTTAACTTTTTATCCCTACAGTTGATCAGAAATAAAAAAAACAAATTTGAGCCATATTATTGGTTGCTAGTTCAAGGAGTGGCAGCTTTTTCCTCCACGAGTGGAGTCAGAGCTCACTTACTATTGACTTTCCAGTTGTAATTTGTACAAAATATTTCACATATTTTTATTATGCGTATCAGGACTATCAGCGTATGGTAGGCGACACATAGCCTGATATTAACGACATAGAGGTGCACAAGAAGTTGGGGCATCGTTGGGGCATTAGTAGTAGATGAAAAACACACACGTGTACACAAGTAGTGTAACATATATGAAGCAAGGGGTATATGCTCGGTATTAAGTTGGTATCAGTATACATTTAGATATCCAACTGCACCATGGATATGGTGAGAGGGATTGTGACCAAGCCCATACTGTTTGCGTACATACCTTTCCGCAATGTGTTGATGCGGCTTGTATGTCAGTACACGGGTTGGCTTACGGTGATGGAACCCTTTCCAGATTCCAACGATAAACAGCCTCGAAAGAAGACTGAACCTTCGTTGGCGACTAAGATCTGGGGTGGTTGTATGTATGTGCTGACGTACCTTGCATCCAGGAGGACATATCAGTTACAAGGTATGCAGCTGGAATTAGTAGTAGACTTCTGGATTTGAGAGTCTAGTGTAATTTCAATACTGATCATGTATCGGATGAGCGACCACAAGGCAATGTGTGCGTGCCAAGCTCGTTGTTACATTTTATACTATGGATTTATACAATGTACAAGAACGAAGCCGCAATATATCTGTCCTCTAATTTATTTTTATGAACTTACCATCACTATCAATCATTTCACTCCCCCTGATCAAAGGCGGTCTACGTCACTTGCCAGTGCCATCTTTAAGGCCTACAATTGATAAGTATGTCGAGTCTCTCAGACCAATCTGCTCTGAAGTGGAGATGCAAGAGATACAGCAAGGTTCGCAGCAATTTTTATCGCTGACGGGTGGTTATGTGTTGCAAACGCTGTTGGTACTACGGTATGTTTGGTTATCACCTGAACTTTTGCTTCTGCTGTGTTATATTCTTGGGCTGGTTATCGTAGAGTATCACCTGTGCAATAGCTTCTACTGTGCTAAAATGATTAGCTAATTGTCTTGGGAGTGTTTCTTTGCAGAACCTGTGAGATATTAACTGTGTGTAAAGCCAATGTATGTGCATACTATACTTGTTGAGGTGCGTGTCTAGTGCAAAGTGCTGTTGGTTTGCAAAGACATATTTCATGCTCGGGATGATTCACACGCCTGCGTACGAGCAATTTAGAAGTGTGTGTGTTAATTCAACAGTATGTACATGAATATCCATGTGTCGTGCATTTGTGTGGTGGACTCGTGTGCCCTTGAAGCGACTGTTAGATGGAGAGTCCAGCATAATACCTGATGTTGTGCAAAGATGTGTTCACATACACCTATCTTTCAAAGTTTATATTACATTATATTATAAGTATTTTAGAGTGGGTTACTGTTTAGCCTCGGGTGTGTCCTCGTCCAAGATATGTTTATTTCTGGCGAAAGTCAGCTCAGCGCGTACTTCTGGTCAATAGGAACACCCGCCAATCTATGTTCATTCTTCTACATATCCGTGCCTGTGCAGTTTGTACTGTACCAACGATGTGCGTGTGATAGCACAATGCAGCGCCCTGTGAATAGGATACAGCATAAACCGTAACAGCACATACACAAACACGTACACCTATCAGCGCTCCCACATGCCACCAAAGGCATATGTGTACAAGCACAGAACTACAAAGACATCCCCTACGTAACCCTACCGTTCTACACACAGATCATGGGTAGTTGATAACTATGTCAGCGATTGGTGGGGTATGTACGTATATCTCTCGAGCCGCGATACACTGTTGATCAACTCCAACTACTACGGCCTAGACTATGGTTTGGAATGGCCCACAGACTGCCAACTCTCCCGTGCTGCTTTGTTGACACAGACTATCGCGAAGTGGTGGGACTTCCTTGAGGACGAGACAGTGGAGCCGTTGAAGCTGAGAGGGTTTATACCCATGTGTATGGATCAGGTAAGCGAGTATCAGATGATATTGCCTGCTTCTGGACATCACACAACCAATGCTCGTCTATTGAGAACTTCAGTGTATATTGATGATTATGTATAGTCATTTACAAGCTAACATGCCTTTATGTAAATGAATATGAAAGATTGTATATGTGAGAATATCCATTTGTATATATATATAAATATACGCGGATATGTTCTTATACCTATAAGTACATTCGTTGAAT
>NW_014039087.1:4744-14675 GCF_001186125.1 Sphaeroforma arctica JP610 | reverse complement strand
CATACATCCATACATACATACATACATACATATATACATAAATACATACATCTTTCGATGGTCCCTGTGGAGAGTGTTTTGACAACGGTTTGCCGGCGATGCCAACTTTATATATTACAATGAATACACAGATATTATATATATGCTTATTATACTTGTATATATTTGTTCTGTATTACATAGCAGTTATGAGTAGTTCAAGCCGTACCTGTAGTAAATAGACCAAGAGACTCAGCAGCGATTGTTAGTATCGTAAGGAAAATGGTGAATATCGTAAGGATGTTTCTGGAGGTGTCAATGTGTAACCTCTTGGCCAGGGTAAATATATACTAAATAGCTGTTCTATTCTCAAGCTGCTATGAAATATCAGCGCTGGTATTTTTGAATATCGTGGAAGCAGTTGCAGCTTTTTTAGAAGGCTATAAAGAGGCTAAATAAAGCAGAGGGTATAATAAGCCGACCGACGAATAATTTCAACAACTCACGAAGTCCCAACTCCCAGCGAGAACGGGGTTCCGACTTACGAGACGCGAGTCACGCGACTCGTGTTTACGCGGCCCGATTTTCATTCCAAAAAATAAAACCCATACTTTAGACCTGAAAGAAAGAAATAAATTCCCGTTCTGGACGGGAGAGACTAAAAGTATCACATATTTTGCTATTTGTTTTAAAAATCAATATTAAAAAAAATATCTTATTCAAAATTATGAGTGGTGAACAAAACAAATTGGCTTTAGGAGATGGGAGATTTTTACTATAGTAGTTGACCCAGAGGTACCTTAAAATATCCATCGAGTTGATAGTTAGACAACTCAAATCCTTCAAATTGACAGAGTATTAAACGTTCGATATATTAATTTAAAGTAACGAAGTATTCCATCTCGTACCAGAACTGGGTCAATCTAGCCACACGTCAGCGTTATACAAGTCCATCCATACCTAACAGACCTTTCTGGCATCATAGCAAATAGTATATGGCGGGTTATATGTGCGTGTGTAGCGAGCCTGGACTTATATTTTGGGTACCTCCTTGTGATGGACAGACAAAATATTACTCCCATAAAAATTTGGATCATCAGCACACATTCACTCCAAACAAAATAATGAAGGGAATTTTCCATAGCCTTCTGAAATAAAAAAAGGAAAATCATTTAGTGATGAATTCTGTGTTTTATTGGAATCTTATTTCAAAAAGTCTATTTTAAAATTGTAAAACAAGAAAAAAGAAAAAGAAAAAAGAAAATAGTATGGACACCTATTTATGCATAAATAGCTCAGCCTCTTTCTAAATACATTTTGATATTTTTTTATTAAAACAAAAAAAACATTTGAACTGTCTATCAAGTCCAAGAAGACTAAATATTTATTTAAGTTTGAATATTCCCGAAAACCCATGTTCATTTATTATTTAAATAATAAATATCACATTATGTTCGTTGTCTTTCACGGCCATCTGGGGATAGGGTCTCGAGCGGAAATCAAGGTTTCACTCTACAACTCGAGCAGAGACCCAAATCCAGAGGGCCGCGTGTCTTTAAAATGCGCTTTTTCTATACAAAATTCGTTTATCATTTGTCATAAGTCATTACTCATAGCCTTCTCTTGTCTTTCAGGCGGCTATTTCATGCATTTGTGTCGGTGTACAACTGTGCATTGTATACAACAAAAATCTTTTTTTTCCTCAGCCTCCGAGGAAGGCTGAGGCCCGAGGGACTGAGGCTCTATATTTTAGGCCTCAGGCGGAGACAAGCCTCTTAGGCGGAGCCAGGCCTCACACTAGAACGTAAGTGCATATTTTTCAATTTTATAACGTTATAACGATTCAAATGTGATCAGAAGGGTCTACTTAAGTTCATTTGTAGGACTCGCTCGTTCATTAAAACCAGTTAACACTTGAACTTTTAGACCCACAAAGTGCACCTAAGAATGTACAGTGGATCGTTCAAGGAATAAAGTAGAACGTAAACGTAAATTTATTCGATTTTTTAGGTTAGCTTCAGCAGGTAAGTATGTTTAAACCCCTCCCAGAATTGTAAAATAAAAGAAAATGCAATAAAAATGTAATTTATGGATTGGACTCTCATGGGAGCAGTATTTAAAAAAAATATAAAAGTAGGAGGCTATGCATTATGCAATGATATAATTTTGATTTAATTTTTATATTTTTATTTAAATACTAGATTATTTTTCTTCCGGGTCAACGGTCCACTACTCTCTACTCACTAGTAGAGAGAGTCTACAACTATACTACTTAAAATTCTAAAATAAGTGGGAGTCTATTTTATACAAACGACATCACACAGGCTCATTTTTTCTGAATGCAAACGTTGTTTACAGAATGAGACAAAATATTATATGCGACAAAATAATATTTAATTTTTTTAATAATATTCATTACATCGTGTTGAGACATGATCATTTGAAAATTGTGTATTAGAAAATATTCCAATCGCATGATTCGCATGATCGAATCCTAAAGTATTTACCTATCAGTTATATTTTTAACGTACTCACAAACGCCAGAGATTGGCTATAATTGGATTGTGTACAATATTTTGCCACAGTATTGTTAATTTTTCATAAAATACAAAAATAAGATATGTATGACATACAGACATAGTCACATAGATTATAGGCCCATAACCTTTATTTTCAGAAGGCGATGGAAAAGAGTTAAAGTTTATGAGTCCCATTCTTTATTAGGGTTTAGGATTGATTTGGGGTTCCCGAGTTCTGTGGCCAAAAAAGTTTAATAATAAATAAGGTGCACAGTGTAAGCGCTGTCAGCGATTTCACTTGCTGGATACGTTGCACGAAAAAACAATACGTTAAAGGTTAAACATTGAACGTTTCAATCCAGCTTGGAAAACGTTAAATATTAGGATAGTCCCTCAATCTCGCACTGCCCAGTGCCCACTGCTCAGAGTAAGTGCCCACTCTTGTTGTGTAACGAAATATAAATACGGCTGAGGTCTGAGGTTTGAGTAGGGACTAGGAACTGTGTAGTGAGTACTGAGTCCCTGTATATTGTAAAATAATGCACCTATTCTAAAACTTTTGGTCTAAATTTATAATATCAGAATATGTCGTGGTATGTATATACCTATTGCCTGACCTGGAATTCCGGGAATTTGGTAGGAAGTATACGTTTGATTCTAATCGTTTAACGGAACATTTCTTTGCGTTGTGAGATTTCTGAGGAGTGAGAAGCACTGAGTGACCACTGACCAGTAACTACTGACTACTCTCTCTCTACTATGTATTTACATAAATAATAGAGAGAAGGAGAGAGAGGGAGGAACGTACTTACAAAATTAGATCCCCCCCCCCCATATGGTTTTTGGGACTTCGAGTGCATTTGTGACTTTTCACTTCAGGTGTATTTTCGACATATATGATTCACATTGGCTTCATATTGGCTTTGAATTGTCTACATATTGGCTTTGAATTGGCTTCATATTGGCTTTGAATTGGCTTCACATTGGATTCTAGTTGGCTTCATATTGGCTTTTATTTGGGTTCAAATTGAGAAAACGTATTTTTTTAAGTATTGAGAATTTGAGTTATGGCCTGAAAGCCTATGGGTACATTAGGGGTCAGGACAAAATTGGAAGTCAAAAGTCCCCCGTCACACATGGTTTTCGGACCCTTATACTAAAACGAAATAATAGTAAGTGCAAAGTTCCACAATATGTGTTTCAATATGCGTATCTAAGGAACAGAGAATAATGAGGTACAGTCAGACCTGGATATTAGTCATATTCCTCAAACACGTACGTAGAGAGAGGTTAGCGCCGAGAACGCTATAGACTCATAATGGAAGTAAAGATTCAGATAGTAATGACAAACATATTTCCTAGAGAAAACCGGGAGGAAGGCGATGATACAATCATTCTAGTCTTTTGGATACTAGTCCGGAAATTAGGCCAGTTTGGAGTTGGTTTAATAACTGAACATAAAATGAGAGAAAAACCTGGTTAAGTTTCATATAAACTAAGTTGATGATATCATAACCCAGTATAGCGTATGTAGGCTTCCTCCAGCTTTCTGACTTCTATTCGAAATATTTATTCTAAACAATTCTACCCCCCCCCAAAAACCGACACTTTTAGTTATTTTACAGTTATTTGTTTCAATTTATAGAATAAAAATTGAGTACTATTACTCCATCACTTGTCAGGCCTTATTTACGACCACATGTCTATTACTCCATCACTTGTCAGGACATATTTAACGACCACGCGTCTCACACTAAGCTTTGTGAGTTATGGGGGTATGGAATCTATGGATTATGGAATAGAAGTAAAACGTAAACGTATATTTGTACAATTTTACAACGGCTATAATGTGTTCAGAAGAGCCTACCTGTTTTCTTTATAGGACTTTTTCTTAAGGTGCAAAAGTACACACTTACATATTTAGACCCGAAAGGTACACCTATGAGTTACAAAGGACCGGTTCGGTCGCACGATTTTTAATAATAAAAACCATAATACGATTCCAATACATATTTAAAAAAAAAGGTCCGACGAAAGGAAGGTAAAAGAAGGGTATGTCTTGAGTATTTTAAAAGATATTTGTTAGCAAATAGAAGCGCGATTTTTATTGAGCGAGAGTAACTTAGAGCTCATCGTTATTTCGTTATTGTTATAATTTATCAATTTAGAGGCAAATCGCCAATAGAGTATAGAGTGAGAGAATGAGAGCAGGGGGTAGAGTGCTGATCGTTTACTCATTTACTCGTTTAGAGTAGACTATGCTGGTGTATGAACTCTCGAGTCTGTGTATGACTGTGTGTCCTAGACTCTTCGACAAAGTCTATAGTTTTTCAAAAGGTCTATACTCTCTCTATAGTCTACGATGAATTGTCTATGCGTGAGCCGCGGAGTAATAGTAATAGAGAGGCATAGAGCCGAAGTTGGAGGTCGGAGGGAGGCAGGCATGGGAGTTATGTGTGAGACGTGGTCAAGTGGAACTTCTATGAGCCCCTGATTAAGTACTCTATTACTCTTCACAGTCAAATACGCTTATATTGGACCTTCATTGGTGACCCGGTAATACAAACGTTCATAATTCTGGGGGAGAAGCCGGGGAATACTGGGGGTGTCTCAGTCTCTCAGACTCTCGTTCAGTTAGTCTGACTGTGCCACTGTGGTCTTGTGGTAAACTGGTATCTGCCTGTCTGGCTGGCTTGCCCCTCTCCTACCACATAGTAGTAGCTATCTAGAGTAGCCAGTAGAGAGTATTCAGTAGGTCAGACCCGTGACTGATATTTTTCGATTATAAATATGGCGAACAACTGGCATTTTTAAAATAATTAATATGCACTGAAAACGTTAAATATAAAATATGAAATATGATATGAAATTTGGAAAAATATACGAAATACGCGTGATGATTTCAGAAATATGGCAAAAAAATAAAATTTGGTATTTAAAAATTGAAATATGCCATAAATATGCCATATTTATATATATATATATGCCATATTCCTAAAATATGCCATATTTCTGAAATATGCCATACAAATGAAATATGCCATATTTATGAAATATGGGTTTTATATATATATATTTACGAAATATAATGCAGTATTTCACGGCTGTATTATAGGGATTGTATAGGCATAGAGCCTGT
This sequence comes from Sphaeroforma arctica JP610, assembly GCF_001186125.1. Classification (NCBI taxonomy): domain Eukaryota; class Ichthyosporea; order Ichthyophonida; genus Sphaeroforma; species Sphaeroforma arctica. Next base: position 9,038 of record NW_014039087.1, on the reverse strand, counting down.
AATATACAGTTCATCGACCTACCACCCCCGCCTCCCTCCAAACTTATAAGCTGACGGACTACGGTATCTGTGGTGATCACATATTTGGACTCGATCTCCAGATACTTCCAGAGAATCAAATCCATCGGCCCCAACAAATGCCAGCAATGTCGCCGCCTCCGGACCAACGCCTCCCCTCCCATGGATCTAACCGATATCGCCATCGACTGTATCACCTACGCAACAAATCCCGCGCGCGACTATTACAAACCAAAATCCGGGCGCATCAGAACCTACTACGGTCGTATCTCACTTTACATGGACCAGCGGAAGGGCTGCTACGAGCCACTAGCCCACAAATTTTTGGAGGGTTTTATTATGACTTAAACAGACCTTTGGTTCAGTGGCTGCCAAACCACTCGTTCCGCCCACGTCTGACCCTCCCCGCCAATTCTGCATACCGGGTACCGATGACACAGGCGCTACTCTCGCTGGCTACTTTGAGGCTCTATTCAACTCTACAAACCCGTACGTGGCTCCACCGGATACCGAACCCTCTCCCGATGTCACTTCCACCATACGCCCTAAGGATGTAATGGAGGCAATTCTACGCTATCCCAATAAAGGACCTGGCCCCGACGGGATCCACATCCTCCTCCTGAAGTTCGCAGTTACCGCACGCGGGACATTAGGACGCCCCAACGCCAACAGCCCACCGATTAGACTCCTTGCCGAAGCATTCACTGAGCTACTGAAGGCGGGTACCTTCCCCGCAGCCCTGAACTGCAGCCTCCTGACAGCGCACCCCAAAAAAGCCGATGCAGATATCACCTCCCCCGCCGCTTCCGCCCCATCACGCTTACGCGAATAGTCAGACGCATCTTTGAAAAGTGGTTTCTTAATCTAATTACGAGCCACCCCGGCTCTGCTACCCATGCTACCCAAGCTGGCTTCAAATCACGGTACTCCTGCCATACCCAAGCACTTGTCGCCATGGAATCTGAGACACAGTCAGAAAAGGAGTGGAACGACGTCTGTCTAGACATAACCAAGGCATACGACAATGTTGCTCTCCCACGCCTATGGGTACTTCTGCGTCACGCTGGAATACCCGAAAACTAGGTCAACTGCCTCCGCGCGCTGTTTGGGAGAGTCCCTACCCGAGTGACATACCGCAGCACGCGCTCATCTCTATTCCATAGAACGAATAGCCTCCTACAAGGCTCAATTGTCGGCACCTAGCTCTTTATTATCTACATGGATTCCCTAGCTGTCAAGCTAGCACAATTTTGGCTCAAGCTCCTCCGCTCTTATTTATTTGTCGATGACACACAGATCCAAGCCCCTCGATCGGTTTTGATACAGCCCTTCTTAGATGACATTGATGCGTGGGGTTGCAAATCTCGCCTCGAACTGGGCGTCATTAAACCCCAAGTACGATCTACCGACTTGCGACACGCGGCGCCAACCCTCTGTACAAATGGTGAGCTTATCACGCCAACGCTTGCAGACGCACCTTGGAACACACGTTACCTCCCCCTGAAACTGGCGCCCACACATGCCGAACCGAAACACTCCAAGTACCCGGGGTCCCCACTCTCTCACGGAGTACCAGAAATCAACCTCGCTAGACATATGGAATCCCTGGTTGCAGTATTGTCACTGGGTATCGCCTCTTTCCGCGCTTATGGCTTCCATGGCTTCAACTGGCGACATCCCCGCAGCCGACTGGTGATGTTCAAAACATTCATCCTATCCACGGCTACATATGGGCTGAACATTATTGCTTGGGCTCCGCCTATATGGAAGGATGCGTTGGGCCCCCTATTCGAGCGCTTTAACTCAGCACTCATCCAAGCAGCAGCCATCATCACGGGCACCAAATACCCTCGGTTTCCCAAACATCAAACAAATTTACTTCACTTTTGCGGCCTGCACCCCGCGCGACCATTCGCGGACTACCTCGTACTACTTCCAAATACCGGCTCAAACCAAATTATCGCGCTTGTAAGTTCCGACTATGATACTTCCAATCCAGGCCAGCCAACACATACCGAGTTCATCCGTCGTCTGGTGTTGCATTGGCTAACCCCCACTCTTGCTTCTCGACCGGATTATGACGGATAACCTGGTCCTTCTCAGTATTTCGTACTCTACACTAACCCATTCCGCGGCACTACACGGCGCAGACCCGATCCGTACCACAGAGGTGGGTACTCTACTTAGTAGGTCAGCAAGCGAATATATGGAACATTGGATAGTATCAGTGTTCTGTCAACACCGGCCCAAATTGACTCAGCACATATCTTCTATTGTCGACTCACTTGGCCCCAGCTTCAATCGGGAATTTACTGACCACTTCTTCCCATCAATCTTTCCTGAACCACTACAGCGACTATGAGAGCCATACCATATGTTCATGCATTGTATCATACATACTTGCCATTTTTGAAATAAATAATATTATCCCTAGTGTAGTCGGGTGATATCCAAAAAACGCTTTACCATAATACATGCCAATTCGATATTTTGTCTCCTGAGCGCATTCTGGTCACAGAAGACATAATTCACACTTGTCACATATCCTGCCAGAAAGGACCTTGTGAACTTCATAGTTCACAGGCATACAAATAATTGTTCTTGAGCTCTGCTACCAATTTCAGAGCTATCGTACCTGTAGTATAGCGTCAGTTGCAATTTAACCTGTTTCCGCTCGATACATGTTGACCACCTTTTTCAAATATGGTGGCAAATTGTTTCCAATTTGAAAATTGATTGATTTTTGGAACAAAAAAGGTGGCAAAAAAAGTGTCAGTTTTATACTGGTGGTGTTAAAATACTGACAAGCAATCACACATATTATACACACAAGTCATTACATAGATCGTTAGTTTATTTGAATTATATACAGTGACAATATAAGCCCACATGCCCAAATATGCCACCCCAGTGCACAGTATTCTAGTGCAGCTTAATCTATACACCTTCCTGCTTCACTGCTAAACGATCTCTGTCGGGTTCTATGACTCAGAATAATGGCATTACAAAAAAGCGTGTTGAGATGTCATATACCTCATGATTTATTTATAGTATAGATCTTTTACCTTTTTAGTGTACATAAACCATGTGTAAGCTTTATATATATGTTCATACTTTGTAGATTACTATGTTACGTTGTGCATATGTGTGGTGCATGCACAAGGACTGTTTATCAATGCGTTTCTAACTTTTAGTATGAACTATCGTCACACATACGAAATAGCAAGCTATGTCAATCCATAATATGAAGTTGTATTTATGTGGAAATATAGGAGAAAAAATAAATAAGAATTTATACAAGAGAAATAATAAATATGTAACATATATTTTTGGACAAATAATAAATATGAAACATGCTCGAAATAAATTTGTAGGACAATAATAAATATGAAATAAATATGCCATATTTTTTCATAAATATGGCATATTTTATAAAATATTAATATTCCTAATTTTAAATATGTACATATATTTGTATTTCTTAAAATATTAAATACGTATAAAACGTTGAAAATAATAGAATGCACTTTTACGTTTATTTGTATGTGTTCCTCGGTCAGGTAGTCACTACTAACTACCTGAGTCCTGACTACTTCTACTATAGTACAGAGAGTAGAGAGAGTAGTTAGTGGTCACAGTATATTCTAAATACATAGCGAGTCCGATGTCCGACTCTGGCCTAATTTTTTTAAACAAACAAAAGGCCTTTGTCAGAGTGTGTGAACTCACTGAACTCTCTTGTTGTGACGTGAGTTGAGAATTGAATAAATTTGAGGCGTAAGTCGTGAGTCGTGAGTCGTGAGGTCGTGACTCGTGAGTCGCGACTCGTGAGCGCTGTGGAGTGTGGAGACTGGAGTGTGGAGTGTGGAGTGTGGAGTATGGACTGTGGAGTGTGGACTGTGGAGTGCGGACTGTGGAGAGTGGAGTGCGGAGTGTGGACTCACCGTCTGTGAGTGTGGAGTGCTTGAAACGTTGTGGATTTGTTGTGTGATACTTACGGTGTCTTTGAGCAGTGCTAATAAATATTACCACCCTACGAAAATTATAAACTCCTCATAGGCGAAAGCTGTCGATTGGATACTGATTTTGCGATCACATTGCTCCAAATTACTATCAGGAATTGTGCTATCCTTTTACTCCAACCAAAATTATAGATACCTGTATGTACAATTGTACACTTTAAAATATATATATATACACTACAGAACATATATATATATATACACTATAGAATATATAAATATATATATATATATATATACACTACAGAATATAT
>NW_014039087.1:0-4383 GCF_001186125.1 Sphaeroforma arctica JP610 | reverse complement strand
TATANATATATAATATAATATATATATATATATATATATATATATATATATATATATATATATATATATATATATATGTATAGATATATATATATATTATTCGAAAATCAACAGCGGAATGCGGAAAGTTTATAGAAAGGCGAACGCTATGTCAAACGATCGGGAGAACTCGAACCTGTTACTCATTAATGAACAAAGTTCCGAGAGTGATAGAGTTAGTAGAAAAGGAGGTGCAAACACTGTACAAGATCATCCTTTAGCTGCGGATCTAGGGTTAGATGTTGTTGGTATTAGCAGGCATGATTCGGCTAACTTGAATCGACCCGAGAGTCAACTTCATGCCCAAAACACTGACTCTACTATTCTTGATCTGCTAATGCGAACCAATCAAACAAACGATAACGGCAATACTCTTCTTAGTACGTACAACTATAGAGCTCGTATGGAACCTGGGATGTGCGAAGGTCTGCCATCTTCGGAGATGATCAGTGAGTCAGATATCAAGTCGAACACCCAGCTTTCAAAGCCGATACCATTAACGTCACATATGACCACATTCATGCTACCGAACAGTCGACAATATATTCAAGATAATATATCGCATAATTCACAAAGACAAAATGAGTTGTCTGTACAAGCACCGCGGGATTTGGTCGAGAATATAACTAGTATTCAGTCCAACCCGGTAGAGAGAAGTCGTCTACCGCCCAATTATGGCTCGCCATCACTACCTGCTTTGGAGCTGCCGTCGATCAGTGTTGTTAGCACAGATGTGGGTACACTCTCATCTCATAAGTCTCGTTTGTCGGCACAATGGCGAGATAATCAAACAACTACCCAATATCCAGACGTGTTAAGACGTCAACCGAACCAACAACAAGAGGGACAGATACCGCGACAACGACAGTATCTTGGTACTAATACAATACACGATGCAATGCCCCTGATAAATAGTACTAGTGAAAACTATTTTCGCCCCTCAGCAAGACTGGAACACACCCCTCGCTCACACACCGCACATTTTTCCTTCGATGGCGAATCTTTTGCAGCGGAGGAATCAACTGTAGTACGTGATATGATAGCACCCCTTCAGTCGCGTCCATGGCTCAATACTACACAGATGCAACGGCATACGTCGGCTCCGTATGTTTATAGACGAAATCGAGGATTATCTGCACCGTATACATATGGAGTCAAGTCCAGATATGAACGTAGGAGAGGCTCGTCACCGAATATACACCGACTTATTTCAGGATCTGATGAGACCCTTACCAGGGCAAATCTTCAAAGTTTAGAAAGTAAAGACTCTCCATCGATTTTATTTACGGAATCGGGGTTGCGAACGCAGCAGGAAGAAGAGCAAACTCGCGCAATGCACATGCAGGATGGTATGGCCATGTTGCAACATATTCTATCGTTGAACGACACCCGAGCCACGACTGGAGAAGCTAATGTGAAACAGATTGATGGTTGTATTAATATGCAATTGGATTCGCCTAGAGCACTCATGCCCGTAAATATGCCGTCCACGAGCAGAAGTTCGAGGTTGATTAGCACAGTAAGTGCTCCTAATTTAGGACAAACTCATAGAACGGAGGGCACGAGTATCAAGCAAATCAGATGGCGCAGTGAAATACACAAGGGAGTCATGCACATCAAGTTCGCCACTAGCTCCCTATTGGGATACCCCAGAGATGGTACAACGTTGGTCATGATAGAAATGGATACTGGGCAATCACAGAAGGCTTACTTCCCAAACAATGCCGAGGGAGAGCGTGTTTGGCTGCTGTTTGCGGAAGCCTTCACACGTGGATTGCTTCTGAAAACCGCACAGTGCGTCAATGTCAAAAATACGAATTTCAAAACGAAGCTGGAGTGTGCTGTCGAGTTGAAGGAAAGACGTACTGGCGGTATAAGTAATGGAGCTTACCCTGATGCTGAATATCTCACGAGGGTGAAAGTTGAGCTCGACACCCTACTTAGGCCAAAACAATAGCCGAATACAAGGCTCTTCTGGTAACTGGTGGACATTGAACATCAACTACTGCAACAAGATAACGATAATTCAGAGCGACACACTCTCAGCACCTAAACTCAGCGTGGATTTCGAATTTCTGCAACCAAATGCTGATATGTGGCATCGATTCAATCTGACTGAGGTTCGCATACGGCGTGTGAAGTTATCTACTAGCGATGAGACTATGCCTTGCTAATGCAAATACGATTTAGTTATAATTTGATTTTCTAAAAGTCAGTTTCAGCCACCGGTGCCCCGAGTTTATGTACGAATTACTCAAAAACGAACATAGAAGTATCCTTGGCTTTTACTTACACGCACATACTTGATTTTTTTTGCGCAACAAACCGTACTCGTAATAGCACAGGCTTTTTGGGTTGGAAATAGTTGCTAGAATTCGGCTGTGTGATTTTATTAGAATAGGCAATGTCGCGTCCGGGTTACTGGCCGATAGCTAAATGAAGATATCATGTGGTGCACACACGCTAGCTACTAACTTGCAAAATTTCCTATTTGACGCCTGTCAGTTTTATTTCCCGAGTAAAAAGCCTTCTGTGACTTGATTAGGTACCATCAGGAAAATACTTAATCAGGAGCATCTATTATGCACCAGTACGCAGCGAGGTCGATACAATACGTACGTCACTACACGCCATGCCACTCCACCTAGACAATCCTTATCATCTATATCGATCGGCAGATATCATCTCTAGCATATACTACACACTATACTTCACTACCTGGCCGTCCCTGCCCCATCCCCTCCGGTGCCACTGCTACTAGCGGCTACACCCGGCTGAGGCGAAGAGGCGCTCGGTACAGTAGGCGTGCCTGGCGTTGGTAGTGTGGTGGTAGTGATCGGTGTAGGTGTAGTTGTAGTTGTAGTTGTCGTTGTAGCTGTCATAGCCGCGGTCTCCCCATCCCCCGTCGCTTGAGGCTGAGGCTGAGGCTGGGTTTGAGCTTGAGCAGTTGCCAGTGATGCTTGTCCGGTTGCCGCCAACGGCGTGTGTGACTGTGTCACCGTAGGTGTAGGTGTGTACACCTGGGCCTGTGTGCGTGTCTGGGGTTGTGTCCGTGGTACCGCAGCCGCCGCAGCTGTAATAGTACTACTCTGCCCAGGTGTGGCCGTGGTAGCGTATACAGGTGTCTCTGTTTGGGTCTGGGTGTGTGTCTGTGGTTGCGTTTGACTTGATGTTAATTGTCTCGCCCGTGCTTGCCTACCAGCCAGTGCCACCGCCTGCGCATGAAGCTCCGCCGGCGTCCGTGCCTGGGGTTGCGGCTGTGTTTGTGCCGTACCAGTCTGGGCGAGCCTTTGCAACTGCTGACCTACTCGTGCTTCGTGTTGTTGCGTCAGCAGCTGTTGTTGCAGCTGTTGTTCCTGTTGCTGCTGTTGTTCCTGTTGCTGTTGCTGCTGCTGCTGCTGCTGCTGCTGCTGCTGTTGTTGTGGTGGTGGTGTTACACTTGCTTGTGTCTGTGCGTACGTAGCCTGCAGGGTCCCGGTCGCCGCATGACCATAAGTTCCTGCATGAGCCTGAACCTGGAGAGTAGGCATAGCATACATCTGCTGATAAGTCTGTGCCAGTGCGCGTGTCGGTGTATGCGTTTGTACCGTTGCATGGATTTGCCCGGCTGGGAGTGCAGGCGCGTTTGTGTTTGTGTCCGCCTGGGTTGCTGTTGTGGTAGGTGCTGTCTGTGTCTGTGTCTGGGGCTGCTGTGTGTTGCCCGCTGCTGCCGGGACTTGAGCCTGAGCTTGGGCGTGGGTCTGAGATAAAATAGTATAAGAGTAGGCAAGTACAATAAAAAAATGAGTGAGGGTGGTGTAGTATGGTACACGAATATCTAGCTCAATAGTATTGCCTACTATCAAGTCAATAGATATGGCTTCATGATATAAGGTCATGCAGGACATGCCAGCACCCACAAACAAACACTCGTACAAACACACACACACACAAAACACTTACCCAGACTCACACAAACAAAACACATACCCAGAACAAACACTTAACCAGACTCACACAGATGACTCTAAAAACGCCCACACTCACTTGTGATACGTAGGGTTCACACCCTCCTTTATACCTGTTTCTGGCGTTGTTGCTGTTGTTGCTGATGTTGCAGCAGCTGCTGCTGTTGTTGTAGTAAGTAGCTACGCTGATAGGCTGTGAGTGTTGCAGTGGACTGTGCCGTTCTTCCCGAAGTACCAGCCTGTAATTGTGCCTGGACTTGAGCCTGCGCCTGTTGCTGCACTTGGGCGAGTGTGCTGCCCTGCTGCTGGAGGAAATGGAGATGATTAGCTCAACATTGCGATATATTTTTACAAACACACCTGCACACACACACACACACACATATATATATATATA
>NW_014039088.1:14199-14681 GCF_001186125.1 Sphaeroforma arctica JP610 | reverse complement strand
TATTGCTCTAGTACTGATCTAGAATTACTTAGTATTGCTCTAGTACTGATCTAGAATGGATCTAATATTAAATTAGTATGGATCTAATATTGATCTCGTATTGATCTATTTAGTAAATACAACGCATAGACGTACGTAGGCTTTACGAGAGCTATTGGATTTGTATCGGCAGGTGGACTATAGCACACGGTGTATGTGTCATACTATGCGAGATCTAGAACTGACTTAGTATTGATCCAGTATTGATCTAGTCTGATCTAGAATTGACCTAGTATTGCTCTAGTGCTGATCTAGAATTGACTTAGTATTGCTCTAGTACTGATTTAGTACTGATCTAGAAATACTTAGTATTGGTCTAGTACTGATCTAGTGCTGATCTAGTGCTGATCTAGTGCTGATCTAGAATTACTTATTAGTATTGCTCTAGTACTGATTTAGAATTGACTTAGTATTGCTCTAGTACTGATCTAGTACTGATCTAG
>NW_014039088.1:6624-12922 GCF_001186125.1 Sphaeroforma arctica JP610 | reverse complement strand
AGAATTGACTTAGTATTGCTCTAGTACTGATCTAGTACTGATCTAATACTGATCTAGAATTACTTAGTATTGCTCTAGTACTGATCTAGAATTGATCTAATATTGGTCTAGTATGGATCTAATATTGATCTCGTATTGATCTTTTGTGTGCATACAAAAAGGAGACATTTACCGTACCTTCTCTTCCCAGCCTCTCAGATGGGTTACTTCGAACGTTGCGCAGTAAGTGATGGTGATGGTGTGGTCTTCAAATGAACCAATGTGAGTCACATTGTGTGCTTTGCATCCGCTGGCGATCCCAACTGGTGAATTCCAAGCCAATTACATGGTAAACAGATTAACTTAGGAGCTAGAATATATATATAGATATATTGTTTGATTTGTCTTTATACACACACATAATACAACCCCCTGCAGTTATTCCACAGAAGCACGTCTCAAATGCGAGATAAACGCTACGGCTTCATGATATCGAGTTAATGGAAATCTGCTATCTGGTATGAATTTTATTCTTCTGTAGATATACACGTGCATAATTACATAACAATACTGAGCACATGTGCGTGTACAATGTTATACGGCATACGAGAGTGCTAGTGACTCAGGGTCTAGTCTTTTTACAGGAGAGACACTGGATGGTGTATGTATACACACAGCCCGCCACTTGAATCGATTCCTTGCGTGTATGAGTGGGATTTATAAAATAACATGACACCAACGAGAACACTTGCATCTATCGAAATAGCTGGTTCGATATGCTCTTCAAACCTGGTTTATACTGAAGTCATATACTGGAATGTGATATTTTGTGTGTGCCTCTGCGTGGGTATGGTAGCCAAACTCCAGCACAATCTGTTGCAGAAATAGCCGGGGGAGAGGCAAAATTATTCACATAATTCATAATCACATTATCATAGAGAGAGAGAATGGAGGGGTGCATTGAGACGAAGGCACGGGCAATGATGATACTGAGGCAAGCATATGCTGTCAATACCTGCCAAGCAAGACCTTTAGCCGTATAAGGTAAACATATGCTGTCAATACCTGCCTAGCAAGACCTTTGGCCGTATAAGGTAAACATATGCTGTCAATACCTGCCTAGCAAGACGTTTGGCCGTACCATATAAGGTAAACATATGCTGTCAATACCTGCCTAGCAAGACCTTTGGCCGTATAACGTAAACATATGCTGTCAACACCTGCCTAGCAAGACCTTTGGCCGTATAAGAACACAAGTTTCACGAACAGACAAGCGTGGAGTGAACGCAATCGTCCTCAGATTACCTTCCAATGGCAAACGGCCATAGATTTATACATCTCCCTTGTGCACGGTCAAAGCTAGACAACGTACGCGATGCACAGACTATATTGATATACATGCACATACATCAATAGTTCCCCTACTTGTAGTCATACAAGATGCACAAAGTATACTCATACATGCACATACATCAATAGTTCCCCTACTTGTAGTTTTACAAGTATACACAAACTATATTCATACATGCACATGCATCAATAGTACCCCTACTTGTAGTCATACGATTATACACAAAGTTCAAAAGATATCAAAGCATATGAAGGTCTATACCTGAATAGTCCGGGCTCACGAACCAGTCGACTGATATGGTCGAGTATGCAATCGCTACCACATTAATAGCCACCAGCAGGAGCGTTGCCAAGGTGACTAACGTGATAGATGCCATGGAACACACACCCATTGTTTTTAGAAACTATTCAAGAGGAGATGCAATTTGCTTTCCAGACTGCCAGTTACTATAATATGTCGATATTCGGATATATTAATCTGATATAGGCTTCTACACCGCCATTAGATAGATTTCCATTATACGGATGTACATATTTGAAATTCCCAGGGGGCTATTTATCATAGCCTCTTGTTTTTATTAAAAGGAGGCTATGCGTTTATGCAATGATACTTAGTCCTAAAGATTTCATCTGCGTGTACTCCACCGTAAAAAACGCAATAAAAATTCCCGTTCAACGTTTATGGCAACGGTTCAAACTGCGGCTATGGCAAAACGTTTTTGTTTTTTTTAAAGAATATTGTTATCAAACAAAAACATCAAACCTCTCGAATCATCGCGGCTCGCCGAGAGAGAGCATTTCATCGACACCAGTACGTGTGCAAGAGCAGCCGCTTACAAACTTACGATTTCTGCTTTGTACTTGGGTTGGAAATGTCTGATACTTCTGTACTATAGTAGTAGGCAGATCTGTAGACGTGTTTGGAACGAGATATTCCTAGATAAAGCACTATGTTGTTAGAGATGGCCACTTGTAAATTAAACGTATATATATATATACGTACATACACACACACACATATATATATATGAACATAATTAAATAGATATAGATATAGATATATACTCATGCATACAACATACGTGTTTCGTTATCGGCCGATGGCCTTAAAAGTTCCTCGGTGGAAAACGCCACCTTTTCAACGTGTTTCTGTTGTAAATACACAGTGCAAGCGCATACTGCAGCATATCAAACAGCAGGATAAATTTCTAGAACGACGTATATCCAATTTATTAGCCGCATCCACTGCCATTTTATAATAGCATCAATACCATACTTCATAACAATGTGGACATGTTTAAAAAATTAGATGCGCTTGTTAATGAACTCAACAATTGATTCCAGCACCAGGTCAGAATCAGGGTCCTCGAAGACCTCGTGTAACATCTCGTCCCAGATCTTCAGTGTCTTGTCTTCACTACCGCAGCCTTCGTATACGGCTTTAGTTCCCTGGGGACTGCAGATGAGGTCTTTCTGTAAAATTAATATTTGAAGCAGCGGTATCCAATTATGAAAATAAAGGGTATATATATTAAGTGTACGTATGCATGTGTGTGTATAGTGAAATATATACATCTTTTTCAATTAACGCAATAGAAGGCTATCAAAATTACAAACCCCATACCTCGCCATGAGAGAAGTAAACAGGTGTCTTGAAACTGGCCATCTTTTTGGTGACAACGCCGATTCTGTCAAGGATGCTCCTGGCAGTTCTTGAACGAAGGCCTCCGTTGTATCTGAGTGTGTCGTTTTTGGCGTACTCCTCTACGTTAGGATTACGACTTAACTTTGCTAGGTCAATCTGCGACGGAAAATGAGAGGATGTGAAGCAAATGAGATGCAGCGAAGGATGTATATTGCATGTTGTCAATGAACGATTATACTTTAGCAGTCCAATATGTCGGTTGTAAACATCTCGCATATACATTCCAGAAAGCCTGATGTATATACTGTAGTCCATTACACGAATATACAATGCAATCAAAACATAATATTGTACATCGGCACCAACTACAAATATGTCCGGTTCAGCTAATAAACAAAAGTACCTACATCAATACGAATAGCTATATCAACTGCGACCAATATTTGACTTTAATTTGACTGTTGACACATTCTATATACATAACATATATATATGTAACTATATCTATATATACTGTATTCCATTACATGCCTATGCAATATGATAAAAAATAAATATTCCACAGCAACGCCCACCGCATATATGCGCCGTTCAGCTATTAATCACAAGCAACTACACTAATAAGAAAAGCTATCTCAACTGCAACAAATACCTGTATTCAGATTGACCGTTGATATATATCTATATACAATATATAAATATGTACATATGTGTGTAATTGAACATATATGATATATATAAACATTTAAAAATGTAAACAAACACACGCACACGCACACAGACACAGACACACATATATATATGTGTGTGCGCATGTGATTATGATGTACGTAAGTATGTAAGTAAGTAAGTAGGGATGTATGTATGTATGTATGTATTATACATATATATATATATATACATATACATATATATATATATATATATACATATACACACACCTTCATACATGCATCATACTCACATACGCACATACGTATATACACGCATGCACACACACACACACACACAGACATATATATATATATATATATATATACATACATATACATACATACATACATACATATATATAACACATACCGCATCAGGCAAGGCCATCTTTGGGGCAACTTTCGACAAAACTGTCGACAAGACATTCAAAGTCGGCGTCAACACCTTCGGGTCAATGAAGAACGCTCCTCCGTTGATAATGGCCATATCGTACAGGTCAGGGTTCTCACGTACAACCTCAAAGGTGATTAATCCACCCATACTGTGACCCAGAATTACAGTAGGAATCTTCGACCCGGCACTTTCTTTGGCGATAATCATCTCCGTAAACTGCTTGGCGTCGTTCACCAAGTTCTGGATATCGTGTGTGTAGGCGGTCGAGTGACCCTGAGATCGCCCATGTCCCTGTTGATCATACAAGGCACATCTAAACCCAGCCTTAGTAAGCGTAGGAATAAGCCTTTTCTGCCACTGAGGTGCACCACAATGTTCACCTAATCCGTGGATCAGTAACACATTAGCCTTGGCAACTTCGACAGCTTGGTGCACTTGGTAGTAGAGATACAGACCCTCGGCGTTCTTGAAGTATTCGGTCGTGTTCTCGTACTTGGGGTCTACGACGTTATCGGACGCGAACGGCCAAACCATTGTGTATATAGTATGTATATGTGAGTATGTACGTGAAGTGTGTGAATGTGATGGTATAGATCACATAGACCAGGGCTGATATAAATACATAAAAATGGCGACTACTTTTCTGTTTTTATCACCATGGGGACTGGGTCAAGGGAGGCCCAGGCCTCGGCAGCTGAGCTCTGAGCCGAGCGGCGGAGCATCGGGGGCCGGACAGGCCGGCAGCCTAACTCGGGCTTTATTTATTTTATTATTTAGGCGACCTCTGTTACTTTAGCCCGAAAATCTGATCCGCATTCCTGAGCAAATATTTTCCCTTAGAAAGATCCCTCGTAGGTTCATGCATATCAAAAGCAAAAATAATAGTCGTACATGCTTTTTATTATCATGATTTATAGTTTACAAAACGACAAATAGTTTTCGCATTTTTTTTGTAAATACATATTTTTTTCTTCTTCTTCAGAACTCAGAAGGCTATTCATATTTACGTTTTGATGAGTATAATTTGCCGAAATTATAGATCCAATGGGATTGTGAAGCTCGTATATTTTCATTGGCTGATTATTTTTAATTTCCTTTCGTATCACGTGATTTTTAGAAGGACCTGTAAAATAAAAGAGACCCCTTAATGGGGCTTTATAAGTATTTACTGATATTGTTTTCTTTATAAAATTAAATTTTCATATTCATCTCGTTTTTAAAAAACTCCCCCCAAATGTCGAGACCAAAAGGGCCGACTTGCAACTTAACTATTCGATATTGGTTGCAAATTAATTTCGCCTCTGCCATCTTCTACTAGATATCAATTTGAATATATTTAATATAAAACAAAAGCTAATTGTAATTGTTTTCTATCTGTGTTTACGACAAAATGCCCTAAAGTGGATGTCATAAAAACCGATACATGACAAAAACCCCAAGAAAAACCACAAGGTATATCTATCGGGTCAAATTTATGTCAAGCTGAAAATATCAACAAAAAAAAAGGGTATTTACATGGCCTTCTAAAAAGTCAATATTTATTGCATTGTTGAGCCGTGAATTCATGATAGCCTTCTTTGTACAATCTACATTTCAAATTTTTAATGTTTGATTTCAGAGAGGATATGTTTGTTGAACATTGTTCACAGTTCACAGTTTATAGAACTCACACACTTGACACATCATGATGAAAATCCTATGGACAGAGTCGTCTCGTCCTCAGTTTCAAATCCCACCTTGCGTCAACAAAAGTCGATTGTTACAGTTAAGTTTCTGTCCAGGAAATTTAGGTTCACTATTTATACCGAAATGTGACTGCACGACTGACCTAGCTATTCGCGTTAAAATTCGGCTCGAAAATAGCTCTGCGAGGGTATAGCCGGCTGATTCATACAGTTAGGATCGCATACATATGTAAGTGTCTCAATTCCTACAGATAAAATATAGGATCGCACACACACACCCCCACACACACACACATATATATATATATATCTTTATATCTATATAAACATATATATTTGCATATTTACATTTATAAATATATACAAATATACATAAATACATAAATACACGTATACATGTACACATGTGTATTTGTATATATGTATAAATGTATATTTTTATGTACGTATGTATATATGTATGTGTGTGCGTGTACGTATACGTATATGAACATGTATATAGTTATATGTGTATGTATATGTATTCGTATAC
>NW_014039088.1:0-5314 GCF_001186125.1 Sphaeroforma arctica JP610 | reverse complement strand
CTATATACTATATATATAAATATATATATATATATATATATATATATATACATATACATATATATACATATATATATATACATATATATATATATAAATATATATATATATATATATATATTCCACTACGTACCTCATCAGCCAAGGCCATCTTCGGGGCAATAGTTGACAAAATAGTCGACAAGACATTCATAGTCGGCGTCAGCAACTCGGTAGCAATGAAAAACGCTACTCCGTTTATAATAGCCATGTCATACAGGTCAGGGTTCTCACGTACAACCTCAAAGGCAATTAATCCTCCCACACTGTGACCCAGAATTACAGTAGATATCTTCATCTCGGCACTCTCTTTGGCCATAATCATCTCTGTAAATTGCTTTGTATCGTTCACAAAGTTCTGGAAATCGTGTGCATAGGCGGTCGTGTGACCCTGTGATCGGCCATGTCCCTGGTGATCAAACAGTGCACAGTTAAACCCAGCCGTAGTAAGCGTAGGAACGAGTATTTTCTGCCACTGAGGCACGCCAATATGTTCACCTAATCCGTGGATCAGAAACACATTAGCCTTGGCAACTCCGACAGCTTGGTGAATTTGGTAGTAGGATGCAGACCATCGGCGTTCTCGAAGTATTGATATTTGGCGTCTACGACGTTAGCGGATGCGAAAGGCCAAACCATTGTGTATACAGTGTATAGCAATATGTGTATGTTCGTGGAGTGTGCGAATGTGATAGTACTGATCGCAAAGTCGAGGGCTGGTATATATATACATATATTATATTGGTATCACTTCTATGATAATTTCTTTTTCTTTTTCGCAGTTTGGGGTTGGGGGACTGCACATCGGTTGTTCCTCTGTCGGGCTGTCGGCTGTCGGCTGTCGGCCTCAGCCCTCAGTCTCTGAAAACCTGATCAATTGTCAAATAGATCCCCAGTTCCAATGTTTTTTTTCTTCACTTTCTGTACATATTTATTTGGAAACTGGTTTAGCCTGATATAAAAATTGAGCAGTCAAAACTGAAAACTCAAACTATCGCTCGGTCATCATCATTCGACTTATTTGTTTTTAAAAAAAGAAAAAGAGTAAAAATATATAACGAACAAAAATGTACCCATTTGTTGTTTTTTTAACTGGCCCATTTATAATGATTTGCTTAAAACAAAATAGTAAAATATAGGGGCCAATATAGAATTAAAAATGACAGCGCCATTCGGGATAAATTTTGGGACAAAAGAATTAAAAAAAAAGCCCGCTCTCTGGTAGAGAGTATTTAGAGGCTAGAGAGTAAAGCTAGACAGAGTGTACCGGAGTTAGCAGAGTGAACAATATTTAATAATATGAGCATACGCCATACATATCATCATTTGTACTATGTATCTAATATGGCCCTCTGGATTTGAGTCTGCGCTATCCCAAATTCAGAGGGCCATGTATGTAAATAAGTAAATAATAAACATGTACCCATTTAACTTAGGGTTTAGGGTTTTAGGGTTTTAAGTCTTTGACTTTTGTAGGAGTATTTATCAAGAATAGATTTGTATTTCAATAAAAAGATGTGGTACATGCGTCGTAGTGAATATATGAATATTGATGATAATTACACAATTTAATTGAACTCACGTGATGTTGATACATATGCGCAAAGTGGGCTCGTCCCCAGATTCAGATCCCGCCCTGCGAGGAATTTTGTGATAATTACAAGAGTGTGGGTCCTGCCTAGTGCCTAGGATAGTAATATAAATTGATTGGTTCCATCAATGTGGATACTACGCTATTTAATTTTATCGGCATCATTCAAAATGCGTCACTGCTCTAGCATTCGCGTTCAAGATTTGCACCCGTTAATATGTAGTCCTGCGACGATCCCATACATAAACGTGACTTCAGTTCTATAATACACCATGACTGAAGATTTATATGTACGTTTTTTAAACCAAGTTTACAAGGGCCCATTTGAGCCATTCTGTCAATGTGTCTATTTGAGCCATTCTGTCAATGTGTCTATACTTGCACTAATACATTATGACTTCGAAAGCCGATAACCACATTCATTCATTTGTTGCTGAATCAGCCACGCCTGCGAGGGTCGATATATGCAATTTACTATGTATAGCTGGCTTAGGAACTAATATGTAAGTAGTAGGATGCGTGCGTGAGCCGTCGTCTACTTATTTGCGCCCAAGGCCACCTCGGCCGCTGTGGCTGGCTTGCCTAGTAGGCGCATGTTTTCCAGGAATAATGCCGGAATCATACGCTGGTCTGATCCTGAGGGATACAATGGGGTTCAACAGATACGTGAGATGGATGGGCAATTGTGTTATCTCACTTAACAAAGGGTTTAGATTCCAAGCTGCAGCCATTTGAAGTAACCATGAAGTCTCTATATACTTTTTAAAAGAGAAGTGTAAGATCACGTCTACAGCGTTGGTCGGGGACGGGCGCTGCTCTAATGGTATATGACATGGCACACAAGGAAGCCCAAAAGTCTAACGGTTAGGCAAAGCAGAACACATCCACCCCCACCCTCCGCACTACTTCTGTGGCATTCTGTACACTTCATATCTTACTATCACCATGACCACACGCAGATGTCCCGTTGAATCATACACGGTGTGGGATAGCGTCAATAGGGAACGTGAAATAGTTCTACTTCTCCTGCCAACAATCACGGAGGGGTAGGTCTTGTCTGAGACTTACCAATGAGTACGCTGCGGTTGAATTTCTTCGTCAGTTCGTAGACGGCACGGATTTCACTGTAACTCATGCCACCAATCACGTAGATGATCAGACGAGGCCCAGCAAACCCATCAGAGGTTGCCACTGTGTGCACCGAACAGAAGAAGATGAGGAGATTGTATTGGTTGATATAAATAGCACGAGACGAGGAAAAATAAATTATTGAAAGTTGGGTTGCTTCCGGAATAGAGGGAATCGCATCGATTATGAATTCATCTGACAGACACACCATAATAGTATTGGATTGTTGGTTCAGCTTATGCACATACTACGAGAAGCATTCTACAGTTAAACAACAGATGGGGACCAAATGTACAATAGATGGAGATCAAATTACTAATCAGTATGCATAGAGGGGAGGACTTTGCAGACACAAAGAGATATGACTTGCAGGTTTCAATTAGTACAACTTAAACGGGCTTTCCAATCAATACGACAACGTACAATATACTACGTTTCTGTACGTTATAAAGTCTTGGCTTAGTGGCCCAGGTAAGTAATATATTACCTGAAACGGGAAATGCATTAACGTCCACTACACAAGCAGAGTCATATAAACTTTGGTTTATTTTATCTATTCATACGTTACTTGGTATCCATGTGAACACACACTACGTCTCTGTCAAGGTCTACACATGAACGACTTCAATGACGACTCGCCCCGACCAGAACATGCATCCGGTGGAGGAGGATATGCATAAAAATACGAACATCACAAGCTGACATTCCTATTCTCAAACAGCCACACACACCACACAAACAGGCATACGAACCAGCATACACAAGCACGCCAGACCCGGGTTCACATCATATACTTTTTCCAGTCAGTTTTCAATTTTCTGTCACGTTTGTCCGACCCCTGTCGTGTAGTAGCACACAACAATGTACATCAAGAGACTGTACTATAGGTCTCTTGACGTATACATTTAAACCCAAACAGCGGCCGATTTGAAAACCATAGTCCTGTTCTATTGGGTATTACTGACTGACCATCACATACGAACGTCGGTAATCCAATGGAGAACACATTCTGATCTATGCGCTTACCGTTCTTCTTGTCTGTCTTGTCTTTCTTGTCCTTAGCCTTGGCCCATCCCGGTTTGCTTCTGGCCGAAACGGGACCGCCAGCACTCGACGTAGTGCCGCTGACTGGAGGTTCTCCCTTTGTCCAGGCAATCACACTCTTATCATACTTGCCAATAAGCAACCCCTGTATGTGTATGCAACAAGAATGATTCATATGACTATGTTGTGTGTATGTACATACACTTTTATCACACTTGCCAATAAGCAATCCCTGTATGTGTATGCAACAAGGATGATTCAGATGACTATGTTGTGTGTATGTATATACACTCTTGTCATCTTTACCAATAAGCAATCCCTATATGTGTTTGCAACAAGGATGATCCATATGACTATGTTGTGTGTATGTACATACATTCTTATCCTACTGACCAACAATCAATCTCTATATGTGTATGCAACAAAGATGATTCATATGACAATATTGTGTGTATGTACATACACTCTTATCCTACTTACCAACAATCAATCTCTACATGTGTATGCAACAAGGATGATTCATATGACTATGCGGTGTATACGTATATACCTAAATACACTCGTACCATACTAATCAAGGATAATTCAAATGACTACTTTGTAAGTATGTAAATGCACTCCTACCATACTTACCAATTAGCAATCTTTAGATGTGTACGTAGCAAGGATAATTCAGGATGACTATTTCGTGTATATGCAGATACCCTCATATCATATTGTCAACCCTAGATATACACGAGTCATGGATGGCTCATGATGAGTATGACTCAATCCACGCAATCACTTACTAAGAACCAAACCCTAGACGCAGGTACAACCAAACTTTTAACATAATTGCGAATCAACTCCTAGATATGCACCTGGCAGCATGCAATGGTTTAAATACACTTCCGTTTAGATGTGTGGTCAGTAACGACCAGTACGTCAAACGTATTTACGCTCAACCGTATACCAGATGGGCGTGCGGAGTGCACATACAAGCGCCTCAATCATTCCCAGTGACGTGACTTGGCAGGAGAAGTAATGCGTGCATAGCAAACCCTACACCCCGTGACCCTAACCTCTTGAATACTGCTGTGTTGCGGACCAACACAAATTAGAATCTCAAATGCTGTCAATCGCACCCAGATAGATATACACCAATCGCAACAAGAACACACCTGTTGGCATGCACATCTATACAACCACACCCCAACTAGCAACCTAGCCTGTATACCTACCCCCACAGTAGTATAGCAACTTAACTCCATGACAAACACCCCAGCACCATACCTCGCCAATGTCCTTCACTACCGGAGTCCAGCGTGAAGTAGTGTACATCTCTGTTGTGTTGCGTTTGATTCGAGGGATGACAACCGAAGCCTTGTCCTTAGGCGTCACGCGCACGCCCAGATTTGACATGCCGAATAGCGCCACTTTATCAGCCTGCAAGTGCGAGAATGTATAGTTGAATTTCTTGTTGGTCAAGTACATGTCGATTTCTTATATATATATATATATATATATATATAT
>NW_014039089.1:12691-14695 GCF_001186125.1 Sphaeroforma arctica JP610 | reverse complement strand
ATATATTGTTCATGTGCATGAGTCTTATGTGGTATATATTGTTCATGTGCATGAGTCTTCTGTATGTAGATACATATCCAGAAGTTGGTCATGGTGGTGCAGGTATATACTGTTCATGTATGTGCGTACATATCCATCACTCTATCACGCTGATGCCAATACCAAGTACACCCGACCGCAGACCACGCAACACCTGTAACCAACAACAGCGTGTGACTTACTCCTTACTGCCTGCTGTGCAATGGACGGCGAGTGCGGCGCTTCTTCACACACGAACGCTGTGAGTGAATACAACAGCATCTGTGGAGTGTAAAGACAAAGACAAAGACAAAGACAGTGAGTGAACACAACAGCATCTGTGGAGTGTAAAGACAAAGACAAAGACAAAGACAGTGAGTGAATACAACAGTATCTGTGGAGTGCAGAGACAAAGACAAAGATAGTGAGTGAATACAACAGCATCTGTGGAGTCCAAAGTCAAAGACAAAGACAGGGGCAAAGCCAAAGACGGGTGAGTGGCATAGTGAGCAGAGGTAGACTTGTGCGAATGGTTCAGAGACAAAGTGGCGTGAGTGGTCTACTGTGGAATAGGTTGATTGGCCCATCGGCATAGTCACATAGTAATCGACATAGTAATTCACATAGAAATCGACATAGTAACATAGTGATCGACATAGTAATTCACATAGTAATGCATGCGATGCAAAGAGAAAACAAGGCTGAGTGCCCCTTACACAAAACAGTGCGGGTGGTTCAAAGACGAAGCAGTCGGAATGGGCTCGCTTTAGCATTCACAGAGTTATATTACGCTTAGGTGAGAGTCTAGGCCCCAGAGAGTGCCTTGGTATAGGCATACAAGCGTGCACACATCCAACTGTCTATATACGACCGTCCACCCGAACATTCCCTGCCGTGTCTGAACCACGTTCTCTGGCCGACGTCAATGTCGACGACGAAGCGCCTCGAAGTACTTATACAGACTACAACACAACGAAATGTACACAGACTACAACACAACGAAATGTACACAGACTACAACACAACTAAATGTACAAAGATGTACACAGACTACAACACAACGAAATGTACACAGACTACAACACAACGAAATGTACACAGATGTACACAGACTTCAACACAGTGGGATGTACACAGACTACAACACAGCGAGATGTACACAGACTTAGTGGGCGCTCGGGGAAGAAATAACTGTATATTGATCAGGACTGTTTCGCTCTCGGATGCCTTGACTAGAAGATGGGGTACGCGAGTCATGAGGTTGTAGAGTGTCTTCACCGAAGCATACACATACACACATGCAAACATCAAGAAACACAGACATACAAGCATAGAACAGAATACATACATACATATACATATCAACAATACATACAAGCATAAAACAATACACATACACACATATATATATACATCAACAAATACATACATACAAGCATAAAACAGTATACATACACACACATATATACATCAACAAATACATACATACAAGCAAAACATAGAACACACACACACATATATACATATCAAAAAATACATGCATACAAGCATAACACAGAACACATACACCCATATATACACATCAACAACTACATACATACAAGCACAACACAGAACACATACACCCACATATACACATTAACAAACACATGCATACAAGCACAACACAGAACACATACCTGGGTATTGACTGGATCTGTTTCGCTCTCGAACGCCTTCACCAGAAGGTGCTTGATGCGTGTTTTTAGGTCGTAGAGGGTTTTGACCAGTGCTCCACTCGGTCCTTTAAGCGAACCACTGCGCATGGGCCCCGCCAGCCCTGACGCCATTGCCATGTCAGCCGTTAGCGTATCAAGAGGAGAGCCATCGTTATCTGCGGGATTGAATAGAAATATCGCACAAGAATTGCTTATTACGTATATATATATATATATATACATACACACACACACACACATAAATAATAAATATATATAATTAATTTAG
>NW_014039089.1:8660-9986 GCF_001186125.1 Sphaeroforma arctica JP610 | reverse complement strand
CACACACACACACATATATATATATATATATATATAAATGCGTTCAGTGTACCTGATGGTCTATTCGGCGTAGCTACCGCTTTTGGCCGTGATCTTTGTCGCAGTTCTTCCGCGAGCTTTGATGACTCATACTTTCCCGCCCGATCTTCATCATTGCCCACACTCAGGAAGCAATCGACTACACTCGAGATACCTGTGTGAACATAGAGGTATACGAGGGGTAACTGATGATGATAAATGTTTCTGTGGGGATGCAGTCGAAGCGAGTAGTGCTGAAATATACACTAAAATCGACTCAAACTATCATCTCGAAGTTTAATAGTTTGTCGTACGGATACAGCGACGCTCGAGAATAGAACGTGAATGCTAATGAATAAAACACGAGAACGCTGTGCCTGTGCGTGTACGTGGAGATAATTGGACCTAATTCCCAAGATTTCATACTATAACATGGAGATAATTGGACCCAATTCACAAGATTTCATTATTTAACGTAGAGAAAATTGGACCCAAATCACAAGATTTCATAATATAACGTAGAGATAATTGGACCCTAATTACAAGATTTCATGACATGACGCACCAACCAAAAACCATTCTGATGCTCCAAATACTCGTACTACACATACACAAGAGGCGGGACAGTTCATCATGGGGTATGGCTCATGAGAGAACGCCAGAAATACACAGTGACGCGCACCAATGCAAACGAAATGATCATATGAACAAGGAGAACCTTACCAGTTCAACAGCAGCACATCCCCATATGATGAATCGAAAATGAAACTCTACACAGTATCGCTAAACCAACACCAGGCATAGGCAGATGTACGTTTGTGTATACAAATACATTGGGTGTACGAACACAACCCAAGACATGGATTCGTTAATATCTACATAACATTTCAAGCAAGCTTGCATACAAATAACAATAGCAGCCACATACCATGTACTAGTGTAAATACGATCCCGTAGCCCATAACACATGCTGTACCCAACTTACCTTCAATGGCCAGAAGGAATATCTGGGCGTTTTTGATATGGCTTGGATTACCTATGAGGTGCAGCATACGATGCCACGCCTGCACCACACAATCGTCGGGGATATTTATCTTCACATTTCCAATCTTCCGCGTTGCTTCTCCTGTTGGATTGGATACGGCAAACGAGTATCAGAATCAGAGGCAAGTGGACCATGTGTGTAAACATATACATATACATACACACACACATACACACATACACACACACACACACATATATATATATATATATATATATATATATATATATATATATATATATATATATATATATAACTAACAC
>NW_014039089.1:5787-8440 GCF_001186125.1 Sphaeroforma arctica JP610 | reverse complement strand
CATATATGATACATACGCATAGAGGCTCAGGGATTACAGCCCATATATGCAAGGAAGAGACATCCAGATATATACAAATATAACACTTACAATTGATAATAAACTACCCGCGCTCAGCGAGGAAAAGGTCTTAGCCTATATATTCAGGGGTCACATAGGCACACATTGAAGGTTTGCATAACACAAGGACGTGTCAGCGTATAAGAGGTGAGGCGATGGATGATAGCAGACAGTGCTAAATGAAAATGCATCACCAAGCGTGTGCGCATGTGTGAGAGTTTGCATACACACTGATGCATCGAGAGACGTACAAAACGTACGTAAGAAAGACTGCCAGAGACATATGCACATGGCGACGAATATACGTAATAACCGGTATACGCTTTCAATTGGAGCCTCACACATAAAACCTATACACATTGTCCGCTACACGCCCCCCATCCGAGGAGTGAATGCCAAACTATATGCCAAGTGAAACAGAAGATCGAACGCACACCACGCCGCAATTTCTATCACAGAATACATATATAAATTATATGCTTATATACACATGCGTGCATAGGCACTTTACGTGCATGCTTCTCAATGTATAATAACTATCTGTGAAATATACTCACGGTCATGACCTCTGCCAATTCGTGACCAGGATGAAGGGGATACCATCACCAGGGCGGTAAAGCGCATACCCCACGATACTTCTAATCCCACACAGCCAGAAAACAGATAACCTTTACACACACATACACATATAAGACATAAGTACAATACATACATACCTAAACAAGACTAGTACATACATGCTTACACACATCCACATACAGGCATGTACTTTACACGCGTCACTCACCGTCTCGACCCCCGCCACCCGTGACCAGGATCGACGGGGTGCCCTCACTCGGCCCATACAGCAGGTTGAGCACTCTGCGCGTCAGGCACAGACAGGTGGCATTCCACTGATGCACCAGAGAGATGCGATGCCGCCAGCGACTGCACATCTTGCGCAGATTGGCCCACATGGTGGGGTTGGGGAAACAGCACCCGCACGCATGCAGCCACAACTCAATCAGTGCCCTGTGCGTGGAGGGATGGGTGTGCGGGCGATAGATGTAGAGTTGGGCCAGATCAGTATATTCGCCGCGTGGGTATGGATGGATTCGAACGAGTATCACTCTTGCTAGTAGACGTTGAGTGGTGTACATGCTGCACGATTTTGGCCCACATGGTATACAAGATGTATACAATATCCCTCAGCGAGCGAATGTATGGGAGGGTTAAGGATGCCGCACCCGCACGCATGCAGCCACAGCTCTATCAATGCTTGAGTAACACGTTCATTGGGCTTGTGGAGGGTGACTAACATCAGGCTCAAATACACTTAGTACCGCACATCGTACCTCAGCAACGGCTTCACAAGTCCATCGGCCAGGTCGCCCGGTCGCTCGGGCGGCGACAGCAGGCCATGGCCCACCCCTAGTAGACATTTAAGGAGGACTTCCCACAGATCAAAGGTGAAGTGTTCACTACTCTGCCGCCCATTGCGTTGCATGATCATCACAATGCGTAGGCACAGATCGACTTGTTTCTTGGTCATATCCGCACGAGGCTCGAATACGAGCGTGAAGTGCTTGTAGACTTTCTGTGGTGGCGATGCCATAGGTGTGTTGTATATTGTGTGAGCGGGGCACGTTGCTGGTGGTACTTGTTGTTTGATGTGGTGGAGGATATTTTCGTTTAGTGTCTTATGTGTGCATGAGAGTATAGTTGATTGTATTGATATATATTTCTTGCAATACATATACTTAGATGTACCTATCAAAAATGAAAGAATGCGGGTGCGTATCCGTCGACATTGACAATATATAATCCACGTATGGGAAAGATCATAAACACACAAACATGCGAACATACACTTGCAAATGGTGGAGTTCTAAAGTGTTTATATAAAAATTAACAAAATTCATAACTATATTATATGAAAGCTATGCATGTAAACAGCTGTGTGCAAACATATACAAATATAGGTATCAATACATCAGATTGATTCAAAATACGATATCTATATTGTCTCAGATGTTCCATTCCAAGTGCATATATATATATATCCATAGATCAGACAACGTGTGAGATTATGATGGACTTCCGAGCGCAGAGTTGAACGTGCAAAACTGAATTGAAACTCTTCTGTTGCAGACGGCACTTAGCCACACAAAGCGCATGCTACGCGAAACTCATAAACATATTAACATACACACACATAAGACTAAACCCGGTGCAAACAGTAGTATACCCGACTCAGATACACCCATACTACCGATTGACCCTCCATCTGTACACACCGTGAAGAAGTAGACCGGGTTATCAAGTACAGGCTTGGGTGTATGAAGCCGAGAGGTGGCATTTCCCGTTAGGACACCATCCAGCCAAACGCGGTAGATACTGATGGCTTGGTCCATCAGATCGTACTCCTCCATGGGTTGTCGGAACGTCTGCCCTAAGACCTCCATCATCCAGTCTACATGACTGACACTGCATAAACGTGTGCAGCAATGTATGTGCGAGTGTGAAAGGGCGTGTCCGAGAGTAGCATCTGATTCCGTATATCTGAACTTGAGTAAAAAGGCGCGAATGTGCGTAGAAATATAGACATGTTTTC
>NW_014039089.1:0-4422 GCF_001186125.1 Sphaeroforma arctica JP610 | reverse complement strand
TATATAAATATATATAATGTGTGTGTATGGCTATGTGTGCATGTGTAGATATTTGTCTATCTTCGTATGTCCTTTAGCAGTTATATTCGGTCTACTTCATATATGCATATGTATACACATATATGCTTATATTTGTGTCTGTCGGTATATATTACAGATAAGTACGTATACGCTATACATATATTTTCTTGAGCTATATCTATGCCCTTAGCGTGTAGCAAGCAGGTATATAATTATAGTTGCAACCATAATCATATGAATCCTTAAGAATGTAGAAATATATTTATAGTGCATGGTAACGTGCTAAACTCAAGGACGTCGCAGACATTCAATAGACTCACAACGGAACTCTACTAAAACTATCCTAATTCGAGAAAGATAGGAAACGAAGAACGTAGCGATGTACTTACGTTGTCAGGTGCTGGCTACCACCCGGTATTATAAGCTGGGATACTACTGACTTGCAGATATCGTGTCGCACACTCAGTGGGAAAGTATCAAGAACACCGGACGAGACATCTTTTCCCAGAAGACCCAAGCCGGCATCGTAATACATGGCTATATTGATGTTGGTTGCAAGTTAATCCGTGCATTCACTTTTACATACGTACGAGCTAACGATATAGTAACTTTGGTTGATGTACTAGCTTGGGTATCTTTAAGGCTGTATGGCGCTGAGCTGATATGTAGTTGTTTGAGCTTTAGTAGTGAGCACGTCAGTATATCTCAAGCCTAATCGTCTAAGCCGTCAGCACACCATATCGATCAGGACACAGCGTTGTGTACATGACTCTGTCGGCCCGGTGACGCTATAGAGATTGAGAGATTAGCTGAAACTGGTATATGATCGCCTTTTAACAGCTCAGCTGTGGATATTATTATTAATTTTTATTATTTTATATGATACAGAAAAATAGTAGAGAAGAAGCCAAAAATTGTTGGAAAGCCGAGAGTAGCCGACACCTCAAATCTCATAGATTCGCAAAGTGCGGAAAGTTCGGAACCTTGTTTGTTTATATTTATTTCTAAAATATTGTTTCGAAACCCCTTCTGATTTTCTGAAGTGAAAGTCTGAACCAAGAGACCTAAGAACAGAACATATAATTCATTCGGTACAGTACAATAACAGATTTTGTATATAGACTATATATGCAATGAACATCAGAATCGCGTTTCCATCGCCGTATTCTCCCCAGAGAGCGACAAGCTGATTTCGTTTCCAGTACAGAATAAATATGAATGTGTAATTTATATGGAAAAAAGTTCATGTTATAGAATTGATAATGGCCAAAACCTTTTATCCGCATCAACCTCGATTAGATAAACGTTGTTAACTAATCTGTTCAAAAACATAATTTCCCAATAAAGAAATCGTACAGATCTCGTTTAGGTATCAGCAATGGGTGTGTGATGGGTCAATTTGCAGGTACACTTGTTATTGTAGTTGTACTGTGCGTGACCTCAGCTTTTGGCAGTTTTAAATGCTGGTACCAAAAAATCCTCTCTTTAGTGTATTGCAAGATGTAGATCGTGTTGCACACTTGTTTCATCTCATCATTCTAGTACTATTGAGATGTAATAGTGGAAAGAAAAGTTTGGGACGGTGTATTTTTATGCAACTATTACTGACTGCTAGAGCTTGACGTAACTACGTGTAGCCAGCAGTTGGTAGCATAATTCCTGCAGCTAAACTCATTAGATAAACATAGACATCTTACGGTTAATAAGATGCGAGCGATTTCAGCTGTCTATGGACACCCGACAACAGCAAAGAAGTTTAGTCAGGTCCAGAGAAAAAGTCAAACTCGGGAAACCCCAAAATGTACTAGTAGTCCTGATGTTTTCGAAAGGCACATACATATGTTGGCAACGTCTTGATGTGTATCGATTTTCGATTTGGGAACCCAGTATTTGGCGAAAACACAAGGGAGCTGAATCTCGTTTGGTAAAAGCCTTCTTGAAAAAAAAAACAATCGCTTCACTCATTTCACATTTGATTGGAATTTTGGTTTGTTTTTATTTCAAAAACAAAAAACCCTAAACATGCCCCCCAAAAGATTTTTTCGCAGCTCTTCATGTGTAAATATGTCAGGGGGTCAAGAAGAAAGCAATCATATGGTATCAAATGCTCAAGATGACATATTGATAAAAATCGTTCCGAAAAAGTTCATATAAAAGCGGGAAAAACGATGTTCCAACTTTTATACTTGTTTACTTACAAAACACAACATAAATTACAGCTTCGCATCATGATGAGCTTCTCTGACTTTTCCGATTTAAACGCTGCTGCCACACCCTACTCTCAAGCCGTGCCTAACGATATCCCACATAATAAATACTCGGTGTCGCGAGTCGATTTTGGTGTTTTCAAACATGACACAGGTATCCGAGGTTTTCTACGGTTTCTTCGCCTGAGAAAGTACGTTCCTTTGTTTGAAGAGAATAATGTCAACTTCATGGAATTGCTTGGCATGGATGAATCAAATTTACTTGAACTGGGAATTGTCGCGAAAGGGCCAAGGACACGTTTGGCGAAAGCAATCATCCGCTACCATAGAGTTCAGAGTAGAAGGTGGACCCCAGTCTCGACAACGGATTCGATCATCGGAGGTCCTATCACAGCACAAATACCTCAGAGCGGACTATTTGTGAGACCAACCAGTTGGGAATGTAGACGGAGTAGTTGTAGTTCCAACGACAGCGGGGACACACTCTTCGGTGGTACTTATTTCAGTGATGATACAGAGGAAGAAGAACGCAGCGGTACGTTGCATACACCTCCTATCCCGAATGGCACGACCTTTACGTTTGTTGATAGTACTACTAGTGACAATGGACACGACAATGATGACGAAGATGAAGTAGTCTACGAGAATTCATGTCTCATAGTACGAGATATGATGGTCTCGTTAACATTATAGAAGTGCCCTTAAATAATAATCATTCCTGTACAACAAGTATAAAGACGCTTTAAAATAATATCGATAATAAAATGAACTTAGAGAATACGAAATTAGATCTAGCCTTGTATTTATGAATGAGTTATACGATTAGATTGTTTTTTTTTAACGAAAGGGCTGGCACATGAAACAACAGGCTTTCGATTTTAGTATTATTAAATACAATGCGCCGATACTTGCTAAATACAATGACACTCCATTGAGTCCATTCTGACGAGGTACATAGGACGAGAGATAGTATGTGTGTGATTTTCTCATTTCTGAAATGGTATCTGATTGTCAGGATGTGCAATACTAATATTTATAAAGCTATAAACAGCTTCACTCCTTCTAAAAATCCTCAGCAGAATCACTTTTCATGTATGTACCGTTGAGAATACGCAGCGATAAATATAGTAAAGTTGCTCAGTCTCAGAGCTTCAGAGCCTCAGACTTGAGACTAGGCTCAGACAAAGTTATGACTTATGAGTCATCACTCATCAGTGGTTTAAAAAAACAAAACAAAAAAACTCAGTCACAGTCTGACTCTGATACCAGAACTTCCCACTCTTGAGTCATGAGGCTCGCTCCCCACACATTCAGGGGCCCAGCCGCCCAGGCCCCAGGGCCGGGCTAGGGATATATATATCTATATATCTATATATATCTATATATCTATATATATCTATATATATATTAGGGGGCACGGCCAAGGGCACGGCCAGAGGGCAGACAGATCGGCAGAGAGCGATATCACTAATATTTATGTACAGTCTCCCCAGATTGTCCAGAAGCTAGAACTCGGAAGTGTCGCATTTTTTTTATTTTTCAATAAAAAAAACGGATCCGAATCTGTCTGTACAAGGGGTGTCCGAGATCTCCCAGTAGCCACACAACAAGAGTGGGTATTTTTGTATTGCATCTTTGTCTTTTGTAGTTTTTTTAAACAAAAAGTATTGTCTCAAATTCACCGAGTATGTGATTCAACATGCAGCACACTGCAATCTGCACTCTGCAGTCGCAGAGTGCACACAGCGCCAGGCCGCCAACAGCCCAGCACTATTGTCGCACACAAGTGACAAGTCCCTCTTGTGAGTTGTGACTTCACTGTGTGAGGCATGCACCCTGGCACCTCCCCAGTGATGAGTTTATTCATATTGAGTGACCTGTAGCCTGTAGCCTGTGAGTCTGTGACCACTCCAACCTTACCGCCCTGTGGCCTGCCGCCTGTGGGCTGTGCCCTGTAGTTATGGGCTGTGGCCCTGGCTAAGTACTGGCCCTAGCTCCTGTCGGCCACTGCTACTGGGCACTGTCCCTGTGTCGGCCTGTCCCCAGACTAACGACTCCCCACTCCCCCACTCCTCTGTCCTCGCACCTCGGTTCCGGAGCTCCCACTCGGCCACTCCCTCCCCGAGTCCCCACTCACTCCTGAGTCCTCAGGCCGCCTCTCTCCTAAGTCCTAATTGATAGACTATATTTTTAG
>NW_014039090.1:11267-14735 GCF_001186125.1 Sphaeroforma arctica JP610 | reverse complement strand
ATGTACATAAATATCGCCATTCAAAATATTTTTTCAATTCAATCTGTTAGCACCTTTTTTTCAGGACTTTATTTATGTCGTTTTCTATAGCCTTTGTTTCATTTCAAGATCTATATGTTTTCAGGGCTCTCTGTTGAAACAATTTCTATTGTTACAATGTCTTATTTTGGGGAGATACGTTTGTATGATTATGATTGTATCTGTTCAAGTAACCAGACTGCGCATCAAGAACATTTACTTTAACGCATGCCCACTTGCAAGATTTTACGAATTGTCTAATACCTTATCCGATACTATTTACAATAGCCAATATTATTCCAAAGAGAACATATTAGCCGCTCTTAGCAGCTATGGCTAGCCTATTGTGGTTGTTTATGTGATGAGTATAATATCCAGGCAAATGCAGCCAGAACATACTGCGCGAAAGTATTACTCGACTCCAGTGCGGTGCCAACTCCCCGTTTGTTAGGATACCCTCACCGGTCTTATGACACAAAAACAAGATCTTCCCGGCAGCAAGTAACTCCAACCGATTTGGTTGTGCGTCGTACAATTTGTCGTACAAAACCCTGCAGGTTTGTATAGCTTGCTCTTTATCCAAGGATGCTGTGTCGGACTCTACTGTGTCTTCGATCGCCACCCATTCCTCGGCATCTGTCTGCGCGTTAGTATCGTTGGGCAATCGCTGCACACGTGCGATTACTTGGTTTACAGATGCCGGCGAACAACTCGCACTCCTACTCGGTGTGTTGCTCGCGTGCATACCGATATGCGTAGCGGTGTCTGTATGGGGTGTGCTCTCAGAAGCAGATCGTAGGAGGCTCAAATCGTCATCTCTTAACACGACCGACGTGCGGCGGTCAAGCAGCGATAACCTGTCCACCAAGTCCTCTCCTAAGAACCCGTCCAGACTCTCATGTCTGTTTAAAGTTGAAGTAGTAGCATCGGTATCGATATCTTCCATATATCCATTCGTGTCATCTCTTGCTCGTCTGTGGTCACGCACACTAGTTGAATCCATATGCATATCTACATTCGTATCTGTGTCCATATTTATGTCTGTGTCATCATTTTTATCTCCCCTTTCAGTGGATATACCTTCGCACCTAGCCACGGCGGCAATAACCTCGTGTCTTAGTTCTTGGTTCTGCCCTAACATCAATCCCACATCCCTGAGGTACTCCAAAGAAGTCCGCGACAGTCTCGGAACCAGATCGCTGCCCAGCACAACGCTAGTCACCACACACTGAGCCTCTAAAGACACTGGCAACGAAACACAAGCAGGCGCTGCGTATGCATAACATTTCAGATCATCAAAAAGATGCGCCCACTCTAACGCAACCATGGTGGCAACCGCTGCCCCAAGACTGTGTCCTGTGAGGACAACGTGATAGCCTTCGTTCTCTCGCAACAAGTCAACCATGATCGGCATGAGTTCTGTACTCAACCTGGAGGAACAATTGTTGGAGTGTCAGAACTGTTATACTAGGAATAAAACGCTAATTTTTCTCATGTGATATAAGCACGTACCGACAATCAACATTCCAAATGTAATGTAACCTATGTAAACTAGCATAAAGACGCTTACCTATGAGCCGACCGCGCAAATCCTGCGTGTGCTTCCCCATGTACTCCATTGAAGGAGTAAGGTATGCTCTCGCAGTTCAGATCGGTAAGCATATCCAGAGCGTTACTTGAGCCTCTGTGGGGAGAGAAAAATATATAAAAAGTGTGAATAGAGTACGTCGATTAGCCGATTTATCTTGGATACGACTGGGGCATTCGTAGATGCAAACCTGCACAGGGACATCACAAAGAAGATTGGTTGCATTGGGAACGAACACACAACGACTCTAAAAGCTTAACCCACTTAAGGTTTCCCACACAAGTTACCTATCTCATGCCACTCGTCAAGCTCGCTTATTGGCAATATGCCGAGGCACATTTAATACAAATACACAAAAGAAATACAACGCTTTTACATTCGCATGTATATGAGGCTGTATAGAATATTGCAACAAAAACAACAACAAAAGAACCCCAACCTGAAAAGTTATAGTAACCGAGAGAAAAGTAGGTACTTGCACACCTGAAAGCCAGCACTATCTTCTTGCGTCGCCTGTCCAGAGCAATATAGTATGCAGGTCTGTACAATTCGCTTGTTGTCTGTGTGTAGACTATGTCTTCCTCACGTACACGTGTCAGGTGAGCAATGGCCTGTTTGTCAGTTCTAATCCCATCGAGTAGTGGTATGGTGCCCATGGCTGTTAACATGATCCACCCGAACGCGCCACTAGCGTACTGCATGTAAAGGTCTACCTCAGGCAGTTCATCCGGGATGCTACAAAGTAAAGAACAAAACGTTAACTGTTTGAAATGAAATGAGGAAGATTCACGCGAGAAAGTGTACAAAGTAACAGACCATTTCGAAACCTATGATGAACTATATTCAGTACTTGACAATAAACTTCGGTAGATAAACAGTCACGCAACGATAAACAGATACGAAAACTTACCTATATATCACTGCACCTGTCACGGGTGCAACGCCGTGTTGTTGTAATTTCCAGAGGGTCTGTAGGCCTAGAGCAATTTCGGTCATGCTGCCATCAGTTTCTCCAGCAAATTCAAATAGCATGCCAGCCGCAAACCCGATAGCCTATTTGGAAAGAGACAAAATGAGAATGAGAATGCAGTACAGTATAACACACGAGATTTCAATAACGGTGTACATACAATATATACAAGATACTTGATAGGCGTATGCGGTCAATCATGATTGTGTCAGAAATAGGTATTCACAATATATGCCGCATACAAGTACACACTTGATGTAGCACTATCGGTGTATCAGGTAAACATTAGTCTAAATAACGTGTTTTCATGAGTAGTATATAACTTTGGTATACACAATATAGTACATGCATCCAAGCATACAAGTACAGATATTATGTAGCGCTTTCGGTGCATTTTACAATTGCTACACTAGTATAAAATATGAGAATTCATGAGTAGTGCACAGCTTTAAGCCGGGAAACATGACAAGTATCCACAAGAAATTGTTTGTGTTCAGATTAATACATATACATCGAACAACGACACTGCCAACTACATATTCCGTAGAAAGGTAGGTAAATTGTCAAATTATAAAATTCGTCACACCAAACACCAAAAAAATATATATGCGCGCCCGGTCACGTCCATATCACACAAAGAGCGATAGATACGTATATATGAAAGATTAACACTTGCACCTTTCTCCAAGTGCTGCACAAAGTATCTCAACAGCATAAATTATGCAAGATTTTCAGAGATCGCAAATTCTTTGCTCGAAGATAAGCGCATTGAGTAGTGAAAATATATGAATATAAAACACGTTCATATGTTAATATAGAATCCGTCAAACATACATACGCACAAATACATACATAATGTAATATTTATATATATATACATGTATATATATAT
>NW_014039090.1:7586-9827 GCF_001186125.1 Sphaeroforma arctica JP610 | reverse complement strand
TATATGTATGTATGTATGTATATATGTATGTATGTAATATATATATATATATATATATACGTATATGATAAATGCAATATAACATATATAGACATATATTATATATATATATATGTATGAGGTATAATATTATATATATATATTATGTATCATATATATGTTGTTTTATATATACTATAATATATATATGTATATTCACATGTATATCGAGAGAGAGAGTGTGTGTGTGTGTTTTGTGAGTGTTTTGGGTGAGTGTTCGTGTAGAAACATGTATATGTGCGTTATATGATGCTCCTCCCATTTTGTCGATACGTAAGCGAATGCAAAAGTATAGTTAAAAAATTCAAATACAAACCTGCGCAGTAGGTTTGTCAAGTATTGTATTTCCAGCTAGTTGATATAGGTGGCCCTGATGGGCTCCCGCCATCCGCAAAAGGCTCTGGGTGCTGTTCAGTGACCCGGTGGTAATTTTATGGCTCGCCTCCAAACTTCCTAGGGTAATACTCTCGGCAGTAGATACCAAAGCGTTCGCGGCGCCCAGGGCACTACTCACGATACTATAAAGATGAACATTGCCTCTTAAGGTATCGGTCTCTTCAGTATCATTAGAATAACTACTTTCTTGCATCATCTTTACGGCTGCCTGGGGTAGGTACGTTGCCATTTTGGCCCACCAGAAACCATACATGACACCGGCTTTTGCAGCCCCTAGGCCCAAATTTACACCTGCATTGCTCAGAGCCACCACATCAGTCACCACGCCTACACTTACGGCTGCATTCGAGTGGTTGGCATGGAAATAACCAGGTGAATACCGCCCATACAGGCCGTCTGTGACAACTGTGGACGATATAGTTGATATAGACGTGCTCTCCATATTGGACGGCTCAGCGGTGGGGATAGTTAGTGTAGATATTGTCATATTATTTTAAAATGGGCACGCTCTAAGTGATGTGCTATTTATTATTTGGGATTCTAGAGAGGCCGTTGTGACAGTGCGCGGTAATAGTATAAAAAACATCATATATTTATGATGACTAACAAAATCACAACTGATAAGAAGATAACTTTTGATTGGATCAAACTACGAATCCGAGGCCAAGCCAGTAGTCTGCCCGTCGGCCCGACGCGATCACGCGAAGTGCCATCGACCCGTTGAGGCGTTGCCCCGTCAGCTGTCGCTAAATATTAAAGTCTGAAAAAGTTGTCCAACTCCCTCCTACGAACTACGCCCGTTCGCCCGTTCGCCGGTCTACGGACTTTTATTATTAGTCCGTTGTGGCCAACTTTTTTTTCTCTCTCTCAGTAACTACAGATAGTAGAAAGGGTCATGACTCACCGTATGTTTTAGGTTTTAGGTTTTTTAGCCGACCCGAGGCCGAGGGATTCCGGATTCGGCTATTCCGGCCGAGGGGCCGAACGCCGAGCCCCGAGGGCCGAGGCTCACTCCCTCTCTCTCTCGCAGAGTCTATCTCCCTGACTCAGAGTCTCTCAGACAGGCTCTCTCTCTCGCAGAGACGGTGAGGCGGGTGAGAGGCCGACTTTTGAAGAAAAAAAATTATGCCGGGAGCGAGCGACTCGAGCACTTCGAGCACTTCTGATGAATTTATGGAGGGGAAAAGAAGAAAAAAGGAGGGCCTTCTGGAAGGCGACTTTCCTATATTTTTATAAGTATAGAACAATAGCCACTGTCATTCTTATCTATCTTCCATTTTAACTCTTGAACGACATGTTTGCCATAATATCACTACTACGGTAATGATCGTGTGTACACCCAGTTCAATCATGGCTGCATCTATGACTCCTGCGCTAGCACTTTCCTTAAAGTTGGTAGACAAATATGGTGAAAGGCAGATCAAAGGCTTAGGTATTAAAGAGTACGATTCAGATAGTGAGGCTAGTGAAGTAGGCGAGGATGAGGGCGTGTTGAGTCGTCAGATGCGTCACTAGCAATCACCATCGAGCAGATGTTCCCGGAATCTGGAGATGCAGGGGAGAAGGGGCCAGAACTTGTACGTGTTTGGCGCCACGTACTAAAGGATGTCTTTCACCTGATGGATATGCTTTCAGACTCTAAAAGTCATGGATATCACTGGGGATTTTGGCAGTTGTAGAGAGATGCCTTATTCATAGATCAAGCTGAAGATCGCAAAATTGTAGCTAATGCTAATGTACTCGAAAATCATGGTATTTTAATCGTTTTTTATTTTGAATTAAATATATACATATACACACACATAC
>NW_014039090.1:5915-7566 GCF_001186125.1 Sphaeroforma arctica JP610 | reverse complement strand
ATATAGAGAGTGTGTGTGTGTGTGAGTGAGTGAGAGCGTGTAGTCGTGTACGTGTGAGTGCTATTAGGGCCTGTACTGTTGGATACCATTTTAAAAATACGACATATCTATCATAGCCTTCTGTGATCTATTTTCAGAAGGCTATGTATTTATTTACATATTTAGTACTTCGGAATATGAACAAATAAATTTCCCCTACGAGTATACGCTTTCAGTCCCCGTGGGTTCCCAGCCGCGATTTATCAGCCGTTACGCTGTTACTGACTTTTGATGACGGGTTTTTATAGTACCTATTTTTTACAATAATTAATGTAACCGGTCCTAATAGTTCGGTACTTTTATTTTCAACCATAATTAAATGCCGACGATTCAGTTTTCTACTGAGATACTCAGCTTACTCCCTGCGGGGAGTCATGTTTCACAAGATATTTTATTTATTTCATAGAGCCTTCTAAATTATACAGATATTTATTACATATATGAGTACTGTATGTACATATGTACATATGAACACTTTTTAAAATCCAACCAACCAATCGCAATTTACAGCAGGGATGGAACCGATATGTATTTATACATATTGTCAGCACTCAGCAGTAATAGCACCAGCAGATATATTTCTATACCCAAGAAGTGAAGTCTGTGGTGCACATATATCACGGTCAAGCACTCTCAATTCATCGCACGGAGCTGTTTAGTAGTACAATAACGACGACAGACAAGTGTTACAATTATGGGCTTTCAGGTGAACGAGAACTCGGGTAATTACATTCGTCAGTGGTTGCACGATCACATCAGCGAACCAGGTACCGACACAGTCAGACAACTACAAAGAGTGCAATCATGGCCACTTACTCTCATGGCCGAAGGCATGTCACTTCTTTCCGACGAAATTGGATACATTGTTCTTATCCCATTCGCTCTCCAATATCCGCAATACTTTCATTTGATCGCTTTACACGTGACAAATCTGATGCTCATGTGCTTCACAGTAGGGAACCAATTGAAGGATAGATTGAGGCTTCCAAGACCCAGGTGTGTAATATTTGAGCATATATCGTGCAGCATTCAAAACATCAATTTATTCATGTAAATATTATTAAAATAACAAAATTCTAAATATGTGCGTATAATTACATTCATTAGATATATCCACATTTAGAAACATGCCTCTCTCTATATATATATGTATATGTATATGTATGTATATGTAATGTAATGTAATGTAATGTAATGTAATGTATATATATGTATATGTATATATAAATTTTAATCTAAATCTAAATCTCAATGAAATGTGAATGTGAATGTGAATATAAATATACATATAAATATAAATATAAATTTATGTAAATATAAATATAAATGTATATGTATATGTATTTGCATATTTTTATGTATATGTAAATCTAAATGCAAATGTAAACGTAAATCTAAATGTAAATGTATGTGTATATGTATGTGTATATGTGTATGTATATATAGGAGTATCTGTATAAGTGTAATTATATGTAAATGTATATGTATATGTATTTGTATTTATTTATATATATATATATGTGTGTGTGTGTGTGTGTGTGTATGTACATGTATCTGCGAGTGTATTCGTATGGGGGTGCGTGTATGTATGTGTATGTGTATGTGTTGTGTT
>NW_014039090.1:0-5132 GCF_001186125.1 Sphaeroforma arctica JP610 | reverse complement strand
AACATACATACATACATACATACATACATACATATATATATACATGTACACATATATACTTATATATATATATATAATGTATATATATATATATATATCAATACAAGGTATATATGTGCTTGTCTGTGTATGCGTGTACATACGGGTAATCATATCAATGGGCCATATTTCATTAGATGATTGTTTTTGTATCCGATACATTGCTTGTCTGACTCGATTTGTTGCTTTTTTTGTTCGGGATGCATTTCCCATCTTTTAGTTGGACAAATCCCTTTTATATATAGGTGTATTCCACCGCAATGCTGCGAAGCTATTTTGAAGTTTTATATATCTGTTGTCCTGTTATCGCAGGCAAGTGCAAGATGCGGTACTGCTACTGCAGCACAAAGATGAACAAGACTTTGGATTTCCGTCTACACATACGAGCGCAGCAACGCTGATTGGAGGCTTCGTACTCAGTCCCATAACCTGTATAATCACTGTCATCGTCATGGCGTATTCACGAATGTATTTGGGTGTACATTCGTTGACAGATACAGTGGGGGGGGTATTATACTCAGTACCCTTGCTTTTCTGGTATATGAGTATAGCGGATCAGCTAGAAGCCTATTATATCAGTGGAAGCTGCATATATGATATATGCACTTTCTTAATCAGCGTCATCATTATATATTCTCACCCAGGTAAGTATGTGGACATCGAAGTTTTTTTTTGCTGGTTTAAGAGTATCATAATCCTCAGTTAATGTTATTTCTAGGTCAGTATGCTGTGCTCAATTGAAATTTGCAATCCAATATAGATGTCAGAGGGCATGAGATAGAAAGTTTTACAAATTTCATGCAAAATGTGGATGTTCAAAAGCTATTGCACTGTGTATGTATGCAGAATGAGTTGTTCAACTGTCAGATATGTATGGCATCAAGCGGTCAATCCAACTCTCCAGATTAAGCAATTCGGAGCACCGGTGAATTTCAAGCTGTGCATTTAGTCCAACTACGCATGTTCCGCAGTATTTGAATTGTCTAAGTTTGATCTCTCATTCAGATTATCGATAGTTCGTGCTTGCTTATTGACCATACTAATTCCCTTGCTCAACATACCCAGATCCCAACACAATGAATGGGAAAAGCACACGCGACTGGACGATTGTCTGTGCGAGTCTGGCCTTCGGCATGCAGTTGGGCAGTAGATATCGATCCTCTCCCATCGACATGAGCACTGCGATTGATCTATCTACCATCGTCACGTGCTATGTCCTCGATATGCTCGTAGTAGGCAGTATCCGACTGGTGCTGAAGCCCATCTTGAAGCCACTTGTACCGCCCGTAGTCGCGAAATACATAGTGTATGGAGCACTTGGTTTATATATGGCTATGGCCGTGTGTTAATTGCACTGTTATATCTGGCAAGTTGAAGACAATATGAGGCACACCCACAGTCTATGACCTATCGAATGATATCACAAAATAATAGCAACACACTCAGTCTACTTAGCAAGACACATAGCATAACAAGAAGAGCAGCCTGCCACGGTAAACAGCTCGTAAGCATGGTCCCGAAGCGTCTGGAAGGGCAGTCGGTACATGCAGTAATCAAGAATAGCAAACCTGTCAAATGCATATATGGGCGCGTTCATACCTGGAAAAATCACCTTGGTTTGCAAGCATTCAACATACCTCGTGCGACATATCTGCAGTAAAATGGCGATTCGCGGGCAACAGTTCAAAACCGGGGCTTTTCAGAGAATGATGTATAACGCTGTACTCAACTCCATATAGAGTCCAAGAGTGGGTTAATTAAGGCTAATTGGCCACGCAACAATGAAAAATATATTAAATTTAAAAGGATAGGCTCGATGGGGGCGGTGCCATGTGTTCTGCCGAGGGTTCTATCAGCTGGTGAGCAGTGAATCTATATATATAACTGTGAGACGTGAACCGGAGAGAAGCCGGTGAAGAGTCGACCAATAAATAAAACTAGCACGCACGAGCGAAAGGAGGTTCCAAGCTTTATGTCGCCGACTTTTGTTGTATATCTAATCGAGAAAGGCCAACTATTCAATCTGTACGTCCATCGGCATAATCAGATAATTGCATACCGTCTCGTATTAAACAACCGCCGCTTTACTCACTGCAACATTGAATTGCTGCGATGAAACTTAAACTTCTTGTTTCATTTGAATGGAAATCCTTTCCCGAAAAAAAAGGATAGATAGGTTTTATAACCCCATATACGGTACTGGCCACAGCAAAGGTTGCTTTGCGAGATTTTGGGCACGTTTAGTTTTGTATGCCCTAACGACAATTTAATTTTATAAAACGAGAAGAAAAAAAAGGAGCCGTGTTCTACTGTATAGTTGCGTTGTACCTACCTACCACAAAAAAATGATTTTTTTAAAAAGGCTATTGGAAATGTATTCAACTGAACGCTTTCTTTTGTCGATTTGGGTTAGGATACAATTGCGTAATATGGCAAATCACATTTGGTATAAGCAAATTAAGAGAGATTAAGTCTCAGTAGAGCAAATACAGCAGGCGAAATCAAATTGGTGTCTTTTCAACGTTTATTTCCCTTTTGCCATCGAGTCGATGAAACTATGTCTGAAATAGTTTGTCCAAAATAAATTGACCTTCCCCGTTGCACGATCCATATCAGAGTATATTCATTTACATCTCCTTTCGCAATACCATGTTGTCAAGTATCGCATCAAAAACCTACCTTCTCGGCAATATTAATTTTACTGTGCATATATCTCGGTTATCAGCTCTTCAGTGGTCAACAATCTAGCAAATCCCTTCAGATTGAATTCACCTGATGACTGTTCTTCCAGTGTATGTGCAGAGGTTGCATCAGTAACCAACGTGCACAAATAACCCTTATTTGCAGCGTCGCGAATTGTGCCTTCAACACACTGATTGGTCAACATGCCCACAACGATCAAATGTTTGACGCCCATATTTCGCAGTACGTAGTCCATATTTGTGGAGTTGAACTGAGTGGAAGATCACGATGAGCAGTATGTCAGCATCGTCTTGTCTTTGTTTTTGACACTGCTCGCTTCACAAATATTGTGCACCACGACTGCAATCTGACCGATTTCTGCAGCACAAAGCTTGAAACCAACAAGTAATATTCTGAAGTTTGTCTTATGCGAGCACATAGAAAAGGTATTAAGCACGTGTACTACCATATATGGCCCACACTGGATTATAGCTGTTTCCGGCGCTCAGTTGCGTATGGCTTGCCCAGACGGCAAATCTGGCGTTGACATTCATTTGAAAGCTAACAGCAATCATATGGACCTTGAATGTATAAGCTCACTGCTATGACACAAAGTTCTGTAGCGAAGAAGTATGTATAGTAAACTCACAATATGGAATACAAAATCGTGTGCAGGTGCTCTTTATACTTACGGGACTATGTGAAGTTTTTGGGATGCATATTTCGTCCCCTAGGGACTCGATTTCTGGATCATCTGTGCAAGATCACTGCCCTTTGGAACCAGAAACCCACTGTTGTTATAGGGGGGGTGTAAAAAATGGTTAACTGTAATAATCTTGTTGGTGCTCTACAAGTTCGAAAATTCCTGCGAATTGATCACATTCGTTGCATACAAACTAGAGTTAAAACCAGAAGTCTCAGAGGTGGAGTAGTGTGTTCACAACAGGGATTAATCGAACTGGCTGATGTTAACGTGCTGGGAGAGGGAAGGTACACATTGGCTCGGAAGCAGGGCCACAGTCACAATTGCATCGGTGAAGTTAATCGACTGTGCCAATGAGCAATTGCATCGGTGAAGTAAATCGACTGTGCCAATGAGCAAGGACTTCAAATTCACTAGTGAATGTGATGAAACCTGCTTCTGCAATTGTGCGAATGTAGATACACAAGCCACATTTCAACGCGGCACTGTACTTAGTAAAAACATGTTATAAGAAACATCCGCAAAGTATGCTGGATGCGTAAATGCTATCTGAAACAGGTCAAGAATAAATACGGTGGCTGATCGTGCGTAGCTATTAGTAAAACGAACCGACACATGAGCCTGTGTGGAGGAGTTTGACTATGTTAGAAATGGGAGATTATTCTTTGGCAATGACTACATCGTGTATGTATATCACGACGCCATGCATTCTCGTATAGCCCATATATCATCTCTCAATCCGATTACTGGATTGGTTTTTCCACCTAATTAGTTTATGGAGCAATGGGAGCAAGATCGTGCGAGAAGGATGTTAAATCTCAGTGAATCATGGTTGAATAGAAAACCATCGTGGCTCGCTTACCTCAGTTTGTAATCTAGACTCTGATCCCGGCCATATACAGTGAGTGCTTCTATGACAGTATAGAGGACCTCCACATTCTTCTTTCTGCATACCCCTTGAAGTTTGGCGATGTTTGCGACCAT
Source organism: Sphaeroforma arctica JP610 (assembly GCF_001186125.1). Taxonomy (NCBI): domain Eukaryota; class Ichthyosporea; order Ichthyophonida; genus Sphaeroforma; species Sphaeroforma arctica. The sequence goes on along the minus strand of NW_014039090.1, from coordinate 724 downwards.
TTGAGACGTGCGATCAAACCAATACGGATGAGTTTCAAGGCTTTTCCAGGCATTCAGCCCAACACCAGGGGGAGATATGGTATATTTCTGCACATCCACAACCTACAAACAAGAATGTAAATGATTAGAAAGTCGTTCATGTCAATCTACTTGAGTAAAAAAATCTGCGGCACACAACATTACCGAATTGAAATTAAAATTCGTTTATTTTTCATTACATGTATATACATGTACAGGGTTATGTATCTATGTTAACAGGCATACTTGATATTTGATGCCAACTGTACAACGATATTCTGACAGAGGGTTATGTTATTTTCACAATAATAACAAGCCTACGTGACATTCATCGTCCGATAGCAACAGGTTATCAAATGGGTAAACACAATGTACTTGAATCTATAAGTGGACACGGTGCTCTATTGACATTCACTAACGTGTATGTGAAATCAATCAGAAAAGGCTTAACTTCCTATCGTGATAAGAAAGTTTGTACATAGGAGAACTTGTCAGCAACGATATTATTCGAAATTGAAAATAATCCATATATAAGAATACGATACATTAAAGTTCAAAGTATATAGGTGACAATATTCTTGCAAGTATCTTTTCCTACGTGATTGATGAACTAAGTATCAATTCGGATGCGTCCATGTATAATATGTTAAGTTATATATATATATACGTACAAATACAATATATATATGTATATGTATATGAAAAT
>NW_014039091.1:0-14738 GCF_001186125.1 Sphaeroforma arctica JP610 | reverse complement strand
TATGTGTGTGTGTGTATGTGTGTGTAAAATGTATATATGTATGTATGTATTTATGTATTTATGTAAGTATACGTAGTAATATGTTCATGTATGTATGAATATATGTAAGTATATATTTATATTTATATACATGTATTTTTTTTTGTGCTTTAATGTATTAATGTATTTATGTATCCAAGTCTTGTACTTTTGGGGGGTGAAAATATAAACGTGTTACTGGTATTTCTGTCGGTGGCGAGTGCTGATAGTGCGGGTACGGAGTATGGTGCAAGACTTATAATTGATGCTAACAGAAACTTACAGGCCGAGGGATGGTTTGGGTGTAGTTTATGGTATCAAAGTGAAGTATTGTTGTGTATTCGTACGGACGATAACTCAGGCGATGGAAATCGCAAACGAGACCGACTAGAGGATAACCGCTTATAGCATGTGTGTTCGTGTACAACTTGTACAACTTAAGCGAATCTACAAGTTTAATCCTTCGTGCAAATAGACCAATACTACTTGGATACTTTTTTAATATGATAGGGATTGCAAGTGTACAGATTTACTCACACACAATAGGTTTCATTCGTGTATGTGCAGCTGTTTCGTTTGTGATCTGGTATATCTTGAATTTGAGGTCTGGAGCTTTGAGTTGAGCAACTGTTTATGCACATAACGGCCAATTTTGTCAGCTTGTATCGCAATAGATTCTTTCTGATTTGAGCTCACGATGGTATACCAATCCCTTCAACGACACACGGAAAAGACCATGAACATTGATACAAATGTGTGTGTTCATACGTTTATCTTATGTGGATGAATATGCCATTCACCTCGGAGGATTCGCAATCTCATAATGATTTTGTGAACTGAGCGACCGACATTGTACTTATACGCAGCTACCATCAAGGCGCTTGTGACGAAGCTTTCGACCGAAAGCAAGGACAAGGAGCTACGACCCATTCTAGAACAGATAGTGTCGATGGCAAAGGTGGAGGATAGTTCACTAGACCTCTTCAACGCTGACTATCTCGAGTGGTATGTTTAAATTGGTAACAATCAACTGACCGTGTATTTTAATCAAGTATGAAGTATAACGAAGCAAGTGTAGGATACTTATGGCATCTCTTTTTTTTGCTCTATACATACATGTCTTTCAATTCTAGTGAATTGTCCTGGGTGAGTTTTTGCGACGTACATGTGTTGTCTTTTAGTCTCCGGCCTCTGTCGTATACAATTGTATTTCCAAATATCTCAAAATAGATTGTTTGTTTGTTTGTTTGTTTTTTGCCAATTCAATGCATCTATAATTAGATTAGGTGTGTCAGGAGCAGCGAGGCAATAGTTTCCCATGCATATCTCACCACTACCGTTATTTGTATACCAGTCCCTTAATGTGTGTATGGTGTCGACTGTACCATAGCCCAACAAGTGATACATATTGTCGGTATGATTCCATTATATACAACTTCGACGACAAGTTCCGCTATCTCAGCATGACTATCATCGACTTTGCATCGCAGAAGCGGTTCTTTATATTCCGTCAAACACATTTTTGTGTGAAGATTCTCACCTTCTTCATGTAGTGTCGCCATCTTAAGCTGTACGTGGATTAGTTGTCATCGACCTTCATTGGCTTGTTAATTTCTCATTGATTTACCTCAAGTGGTATTTTCTTCTTAAATTACCTCAGTTGACTCGTATGTGTTGCAACTACCCCGGTTGGGTTGTGTTTGTTGCAGTTTCTGATTCTGTAACCTCAATTGGCTTAAATTTCAACAATATCTATTTAGGGCTATACCTCGCATCGCCTCCCTGACCTCCCAAGTGAGCGATGATGTATCCGAGTGTATTGTACGGTCACTGGTTGCCATGGGCACCCATCCACTGACGGCCAATGAATTGATTGTACGGTCGGATGGGCCAATAAAGTTTGGAGATAATGTGCAGGGAAGTGCATGGCTTCATAACTGTCTACAGAGGTATATATTTCTATCAAAGCATACGTTTGTATGTTTATGTATATGCTTATCAGTCGAGGGCAATACACATGCCTTAAGGCCTCCCGAGGCACGAACACGGACCTCCGCCGTGCAGGGTGTATTAGCATCCTACTGTACTATACATCCACGTTGCACACTAGCTATATCTGCTATCTCATTCCGAGCACTTACCCACTGTCACACTTACCGACTACTTCAAACCACCCACAGCACAAACACAGACCTCTGCCGCACTTCCACGAGCTTGTTGTGCACACTGCATACCACTCTGTCGACAATGGCGGTACAGAAGTCAGACCCTGAATCCGAGAAACAGTGCGAAGCTCTTACCACCGTCATCACCGACGAGTGCAACTCTGCTTTCCTTGCCTCAAAATATAGCGCTAAGGGTGAGTATATCCAGGTGCTGGTACATAGTCCTCTGAAAAACCGATGTTCATCCGTTGTGATCTTAGTTGTGCACCGACATTTCAGAGCACATAATAGTACACGCTCTATTTGCTGATTGTTGTAGCAAGAGCGTAAATATACCACTCATCAATTGCTATTTTTGCACATTGCATCCCATACAGACCCTGAGCCATCCTCAGCAACCTTATCCCTGCTCAGTCAACTTGAGGCGCTCTCCAGCCAGATGTCACCCAGTCTTGCTCAGACACTCATAATCAAGCACAAGGGCACGCACACCGACGGTCTAAGTTTCTCTGATGTTCTGATCAATGTGCTGAGTGTGCATCGGAATGCGCACGTGCGGCTGGTGGTTTCTGCGGTGGTCTCGCGAGTACTGGGCTCGTTGAGTGAGGAGTATCAGCTTATACTTAAACAGGTGAGTGTGTGTATCGTATCTGGCATGGAATACATTTGTAGTATGGCTTGTGACAACATCGACACACGTGAGTGTATTCATGTAAACAAACATATACCTGTTTCCGGAGTCAATACCACATGCATAAATACAAACAAATACTGTTTGGATTTCGCGTCCTCTCTCCTTAATAGGAAAACCAATGTATACTACAACGAGTTCTTGCATAGAAACAAACATCTATTGCATATCTTGGTAGGTGTCCAAGAATGAGTCAGGAGTAATCAATGAGATACGATAGTCCTTATTTTTGCGATGCAGTTAAAGGTGTTTGAACGACCTTTAAACACGCAAGGCTTTTAATTTTTTGCATATATATATTCTTTGACGTAGTCGTGTATGGGTACATGCGTAGTCAGTACATTTAAAAGGTTGTATCACAACAATATTTGAAGCGCTTATTAAACTTTCTTCAATCGCGTAGGTACATAGATGCATACTTTCAAACACGCGTCTATATACATTGCTCAAATTGAAACATATGTCTTGTTATCTTGCACACGTCGTGTATCTCAATGCACCCACAGGCGCTCCTTCGCGTTGTGGTCCAAGGCCTCGATGCTAAAGGCGATATTGTAGCTCAGACACGGGCACTAAGTGTGATCAACGTTATGTTCGTAGCCAGTTTGGTATTGGGCATCTGGCTATTGGATACCGAGGGAGTATTTGGAAAGGTAAGCTGGCGAATTTACCCTGTCGTTAAGCTGATAATTGTGATATCTTTGCTCTTCTATTAAGCAGATATCTCTCGCTTGGTATTCATTATTACACGGTTTACTTTCACTGCAATATAATTGTAAACATTTAGACCCACACTGTGTGCAATGGAACACTCTGCCGTTTGTATGGTATCGTGTTTTCCACAGGTTTTGGACTGCTACGAGCAACAGAAAGTAGAAGAGGAGAAGACCAGCGAGGAGAGCGATGCAGACGATCTAAGAGTGGCACTGCTGTGTGGTGTGTCTGAGGCCCTGAGTCACTACGCGTCCAACAAGAGCAAAGTATGCCTACTTATGAAGGAAAATGTCATCATAACATGGACGAGTTTCAATCGAAAATTTTACGCCTGTTTGTGATAGAATTTCGTGCTCGTAGTGTTAGACCCGTACTAACGCCGAGTGCATGGTGTGCGCAATGCGCATTCGCCTCCAGAAAGCTTGTGTGTACTTTACATCCATGGGATCCCTCTTATACGCCATGTCGGGCCCAGGGCTGCATTTAATACTTGGCGTAAAGTATGTATACAAATGTATGCGTAGACATTCATTTGCGCAGCAAGAAAGTTTTATGTTCTCTCAGACGCTAGCAACGGTACAAGTAGGTAGACAGATAGTTGGGTTATTACGCATTATGCGGTAAACAGGCGGAATTTGCACATGCGACTTGATAAACATATACCATGCTATGTGCGTTCTGGGGCTATTCTGTGACAATGGCAGAGCTTGTTGTCCTGCAGTCTCCAGTGACTCTCAGAACACATATTGCTCGCACCTTTATGATATGGAGAACAGTAGTGTATGCACAACTACTGCAATATAACACCAGTTCTTGGACCTGCACGCGGCACGCCGACAAGAATTAGCTATCCCTCTGTGAGTTCACAGAGGATTAGAAGTCAGTGCACTCTCGCCTCTGTCTTCTCAAATGTTTTTTCTAAATATTCCAGGGTATACTAGTACCAAAGTGAAACACTCCATCTATATATCTCCTACATGCACTCGCATGCCATAATATACATTTCAAATTAGCAGCATCTCCTCATAAAATCTCTACTCCAAAAAGACTACCCACGCCCCTTCAACAGTGTGCACATGATTTTAAAGACATCGTCGCGCTGTACATGCACGAAATCCTGGGGGTGTCTGTGGGTGTGTAGATCTGTCTGACACTCGTGAAATCAACGGTATATATATACATATATATATACCAAAGCTTTCTACCTTACACACTCTCAGCTCACCCTTTTTACTTTCACATACCTTTCTCATTCACCAGTGTATACAACTCTTAAAGAACGGTGTGACGCAACTGCACGAACTATACATGCATGAAGTCCCAGAAGTCTCTGTGCGTGCTTTGGTAGGACTGTCGCGTGTGATGAGTGCTGCCTCCCTCTTGGGCGAGGCAAAGGAATTGACCAGTGAGATGAGCGTGAGCAGGCTGTATGAGGCTGCCGCGACGCTTGTGAAAGAAAATGGGGGTGATGAGAAGATGGGGTTGGGTATGTGTTGTCGCGTTCTGGAGCGTTGTATTACCTGAGGTCAATCAATTGTGTGATATATATGTGAATTCATGATGAACTTAAGTGATCTGTATGAGGCTGCTGCCATGCTTGTGAACAAAAGTGGCGGTGGTGAAAATATAATTTTAGATATGTCTAGTTGTGTGCTGAAGTGTTGGTTTACTTGATATTATTCGGTTGTGTGATATACAACGCATGTGGACTTGAGATTAATATGATCAGACTGTATGAGGCTTCTGTGACGCTTGTGCAGGAGAATATGGGCAGTGAAAATGCGGGTATGGGTATGTTGTGTTGAATATGATATGATTGTCGGATGGTATTTTTCGCTTATAGATATGCCATTCATGTAAAGGTGAGGTTTCTACGTAGTATGATATTTTTATAATCTGCAGTCTGAATAAATCCAGTATCGGTACTTCTGGAAATCAGAAAACGTATGTTTGGGGGACTTTAATTTCCCAAACTTTCACTCGCATTGCTTCCTCTCTGTGAGTGCCTTTCAGTCAAATCCCCTACTCTCTTTTGTATTTTCACTCATATCGCCCACTCTTTCATACAGGCGAGACACGGAGGTGGGCCATTGAGTGCCTGGCAGTACAGAGCATCAACGCCGATGTGAAAGACCTCATCTGCGCAGACAAGACTATCCTGAAGTTTTTGATGGACGAGATGCACGCCACACGTGACCTGGGTGTGGGTGTGGGGCTAGCGAGTATGGTCCAGAATATAACCTGCAGGTGTGTGTGTATCGTGTGATCGACCTGCATGCCGGCTCTTTATGCTTCAATACTTTTGCATTCACGAATCATGAGTTTTCGAGTCTGTATGTATCTTTGTGTTCATGAGGGACGCAATATACGCCACATTTGACACGGGTTTTGAGCCTGCGGTCGGGAGTGTGGTCGAGAATACAACCTGCAGGCATGGGGGTCTTGTTTTAGACTACGAGCAAAAGTGCTCTGTCTGGACACGTGTTTTCTTCTCTTCGTTAATAGTCAATGACTGTGATATACATATGCGTTTTGCTCTGTGCCCGCTTTGTGCCCGTTCCTCGCTTCAATTCATGAACTACCAATGATCTAAATAGTGTGTTGATGGACAGTGTTCACAACCAACGCATTACGGTCACGTGGGCGTATTACCTCAGGACACCCCACATGCAAAGAGCAGGCTGATTTTCCCACTCGAGCGTATATATGCACCAAGTAGACCCTTATTCGCTAATGCACACAGACACGAACATATATAACTGTATGCGTCCTGACATAGCAACGTGATCGTTCTTCGCAGTGTTTGTTTTTGTGCATAATCCATACATAGCCACACTTCATCACCCCTCGCATCCGCGACCGAACTCAGCATGTGCGTCAGAATTTGAGATAGTTCTTTGCTCTATCGGCATAGCTCTAGCAGCATGCTAGTTTAGTCATTGAATTTTTTGATGTCGTTGTCGGGCCCAGTCATCGCATCTACCTGCAATCTGTACCAGCTTGGTTGGCACACGTTGAAGGCATTTCTGCGCACTTGTTGCAGACGTTCTTCACTCTTTTAGGACAATTTTTGAATAATTACTTTAAGCTAACTGAACGCGACCATCTGAGATAAAGACAAAATTCCACCCGCGCGTATCAAGTATTGCCTCCAATAACATACCCACTTGATGTGTGTTGAGTCCACAGCACTCGAAAGAAGCATCTCACAGACGAACAAAAGGAGTTGCAATCGCTCAACGAATTCGCTAAGGATACCATCGAGCGTGAACAGGCCAATGACTCCGCCGAACGAATCGAGGCGCGAGTAGCTGTCTTAACGGAGGCTGATCTTCTACCAGCTCTAGTATGTACTCTACTATCACTTCGCTTCGAAGTACATTGTCAAATTTGTGAGTTTCCGCGAAGTTAATTCGAAAAGGAAGTCATAGGGACGTTCGATGTTCTACTCATACAACTCATTTTGAACAATGCAACTTCACTTTGATGTTTGTGCAAGTTAGTGTTCAAATTTCGTCATTTGCATGGGTACATAACTCGCAAGCACGTCCATATATAAGTATTATCCTGTCTCTACAATACATCCATCGCTCATACCAGATATAGCTAGGACCGACATCTGAGTCATCTCTGTCTATCACTGGGCGCATCACCTGCGTTCTGGTCACTACGGCATCATATGTATATATATACTCACCTATCTCTACAATATATCCATCGCCGACTTCAGGTACAACTAGCTTCAACATCCGAGTCATCTCTGACTATCACAGAGTCCATCGCCCGTGTGCTGGTCACTGTGGCCGCGCAGAAGAGTGCGCGTGGACGGATGGTGGCAAGTGGTGCGCACAACACTCTGCTGAGATGCCATCGTTTGCTCGGGGTAGGCATGCAGGTAGGTATATGCATGTACGTGTGATTAAGCAAAGTGATGTCTAAATGCGCGTGTATGCGTATTTAGATGGGTGGTAGCTGATTATCCGGTGTGGGGTGGGTGATTGGGCGTGTACTTGCGTTTGTTTGGTGGCTTGGGGAATGCACAACACTTTTGAAATATCATCGGTTGATCGTTCCAACTCCAATCGCCATATCAGATGGAAAGTGAGAAGATTTCTGCCCAAGACGCACGTGTGGACACCAGCACACCAACTGTAGCGGAGATGGTCACCTCCGCCTCAGCAGCACGCGCTGAAAGCTATGCCGAGGCTCGAGATGAAGCCGCCCAGGGACTAGCACGTATAGCTATCACACAGGACCCGAACATATCTTTCCCCGGTCAGAAATGCTACGAGTTAATACGTCCCTTAATGGGTATGTGGGTGGACTGTGTGTACGGTTTTGTTTATGGGTGCCATTGTTTTTTTATGGTTGAGGCCTAATGATTAAGCCAATAGTTAAAGTACTAGTTCGTGAAGCTGATTACACAGAACCCAACACATCCTTTCCTACGAGATATGGTCCAATCTAATACTCCCTTGACCAGCTTGTGGACGGGTTTGGTTTATTTGTCCGTATCTCATGCTGTCCACTATATATGAACCTTTTGTCATAGCTCTACAGGTGACCACAATGAAACTGGCATGCCGATACTACGAGTTCGTGTGAGAAATATATTCTTGTCTTGTTGTATGTATGGCATAAACTTGAACTCGAGATGCATTAAACATGTCCACCCTCATTACTCCCTTAACGGTATAACAATTTGCGCATCCAGGTCTATTGGGATCGTTGTCCGAGTTGAAAGTGTTCGAGGGACTGCTGGCGCTGACGAATCTGTCAAGTATGGGCGAGCAAGTGCAAACTGTCATTCTCAAAGAAGGGGTATGTACTCGCAGATTAAAGGATGAGAAAAATTTCAGCTTAGAGTGTATACATTAGCTGTCTGTAACATGAAAGATTCAGATACGGCAAACCCAAACGCAGTGGGTATGCAACAGTATGTAGGCGTGTTCCTATCACTCGCAAAGACCTTGTGGGCCTATATTCTTATATTCTCTGGTATTTATAATCGCACATCGCTCAATGTACTGTAGTTTATCAACTCTTTTATATATCACATAATATCAATTGAAGTGTCCACCCCAACTTGTCAACAATATAATCCTCACACGAGGCATTAACAAGCTACATACCAATTTACCACAATGCGCCACAGAAGTTATCTTACACACACACACACGATCACCTCGAAGTCAGTCACAGTCCCCTTTTCATCCACAGTTATAGCCGCTCTATGTCTATATTCCTTCTTATGTTGTTATCGGAGCATGGATGCGCTGGTATTGCCTCCTCTGCTGACAATCAAAGTCATAATTACCCTGCATCTGTAACTTTATTTGTCACTATAATGATACCAGGGCTTGGATGAGCTGGTAAGGTTACAGCTGGACGATAACGAGCTCATACAACGGAGCGCCACGGAGTGTCTGTGCAATATGCTTCAGCATGATGAGGTGTTCGATGAGTATGCGTACACAGAAGGCAGCAGATTCGGTGATCTCCGCCTATGGACTTTATTATGTGGTAAGCATACCGCGGTCTAGTTTTTTTTGTATACCGTGATATGGTTCTAGCTGTCGTTATACTTGGGGTTGTATGTGACTGCAGGGGCGTATGCGACCATCATGGGCTAGATTGTATCTTTGCAGTTGAATGTACGTGAAGCGCAGTATTCTATTTCTTACTGTCTGGTCCAACGTACATCTGATAGATATTCCATCATATAAATACACCCCAACTACTCTTCCTCACAGTCTCCATGCCTACGTACAATGATGATAGTCTGTACACATACATACTAACCACGTTACATTTCTGACAATCACCTTATGTACTTACAATGGACAGGTTCGGAGGAAGAGGCGTGTGTGATGGCTGCCTCTGGCGGTATTGCTCAATTAACGAGGAGTCCATTCGTGTGCGATGCCTTGTGTAAGTTGGAGCGGGGGTACGAGGGTATTCAAGGTATAGCAACACATGTCAATGCAAGTGAACCAACCCCCATTTTAAGCACGCGCGCACACCGATGTAGGCATATACACGTATATCACACACACAATTGTAAGCACGTAAACACTAATGGAACCACTAAACCACCGACGTCGATACGCGAACTCGACTGTCATATAGAGCAAGCTCTACTCATCGTCTGCTGTGTATGTGATAGTGGCAGGATCAATTGATGTGTCACAGTGCGGTTAAGGCTGCTGTGTATGAGGTGTAAGCACAATTCATTGATATATGTGTCACAGTGCAATTCGGGCCACCAGTGTGTGCTCATGACCCAGTCGGTGCACATCATCACTTACTGCAGATCACATGCTACTGCGAAGACTGTCGATGTGCTCATTGTTATATATTTACTACTTGAATGTTCTACTGCCCTAACAAGAGCACCCAGCCTAAATGTACTAGAATTCGACTTTGTTAGTCATTACCACTTGACTTATCATACATTTTCTAACCGCTAATAAGCGGAACATTGCTTTGTCTAAACAATTATACTTATCACTTAAAGTATATGTTTGCTGCACTTTGCACAATATAAATTCTGAGATTGACGGCGGTCATGCTTATCGGCCCAGTGATGTCAACCCAAAGTATAGTCCAACCGAAGTTACCCATTATCATATGCGTGTATCTCACTTTATTTTCTGTGCGTGTTTGTCGTGTGGTGTTAGCCATGCGAAATGTGACTTCTCGCCGCTGTTGATGATAATGCATCGTACCTTTTTTTCCGCAATTCAGTATGCTATACATAATAGATTGCCTTACTGTTATTGTACTCACCGCAATTTCAAATTCTATACTTAACTGATTGCCTTGCTATTAATATACTCGTTGCAATTTAGAATCCTATACTTGATTGATTGCCTTGCTGACATTACACTCAACTCAATAATACACAGAGCTGATGGTATCGCCGTCTAGCGATGTAGCGTACAGGGGCCTGTACATTTTACAAAATATCTTGTCGCACGAAAACAAGGTATGTTCGATGTTGGCTAAACATGTGAAATATGACTTCTCGCGTCTGCTGATGTTAACCTATAGTATAGCCTATCCAAGCATACACCTGGCGATACACCCCCACACTGACATTGTGCCATCCATGATCATGTACGGGCGCCCATCTTCTACAATGGGCCTGGATGGCTGTCTGTGTACATGCTTGTCGTACAGTGCCCTCGGCCTTTCCGCCCCGATTGATAAATAGTGCTTGCATTAATACTTGCCCTGTACATGTAATTGCAGATTCATCCGCACTCGCATATGTTCAAATGCTCTTAATTTCTATAAAAAAACAATATGTTCTCAACTCAATTCAATGCAGGAACACGCCAAAGCATTCGCCGAGCAACCCAACTCTGTGGAAATCTTATCTGCCCTCGTCGCAAAGCCGGGACAAGCGCCAAACGTTAAACACGTTGCGGAACAGTGCGTGGTGCAACTGGTGTCGATGGGCATTATCGTTCAAGCATGACAAACCAGTAGATCGCTGGGTCTAAGGGGTCGTCAGGATATTGCGAAGTACACATAATGGAATGTGTTATATGCAATAAGCTCGAGTGTGATTTGATGTACTTGTTCATACACTGGACATTGTAAAGTCAATTGTGAGCTTAGTTTTCCTACTACGAGTCATGTGCATATTCGATTAACACATACAATCATTATCGCAAAAGGCGTACTGAACTTTTATCCACGACCAAACAGCAATCTTTAATGAATCCTAATCGCTGCGTATACCCGTGTTCTATGCTAGCTGCATAATTCACTATGAAAGTTAAATATACGTTTATTAACAGCCCCGACCCAATACACACTCTTCCCCTCAGTCGTATATTGTACACATGCCGGACATGCAAGCACCATGCATGTACCATTTTCTGACACTATGTACAGTAATCTGTATACTGATGGTCGCGAGATCTCACGCCCGATCAACCTACAGACAACCTATCTGATAGAACCTTAAGAATGGCGGGGTTGTATGCTGCTCACATGACGTACATGCCCATATACGAGCTAGTATAAAATTGCACACCAACCGCGGGAATTTGATATATAATAGTAAGCCTGTGAGGTGTGCGATGCAAACCAAAATATAATAAACTTGTTAAGTCACCATCCAGCTCTGATGTCAAATTTCCGCATTCACTCGCTTGTTGCTGCTGCTGTGTATGTATTCGCCTGCTGTGCGTGCGCATACATCAGCTTTCTCACAGCCACGCACTCGCCGAAGATTAAACCAGTACAACGACTGAACAATCCAAATATTCTGACACATCATGAAATAATCATTATAGTAGGAGCACGCAACTACAATTGTAAGAACTGGTGGATTCATTCGTTCGTTTTAATCACACGTTTAATACTCGGCACATAAAATTTCCGATAATTCATCTATTCGTATTTGTTCTGTGGCATATGTTATTTAAATTATGCCACTTTCACCTCCGCTTTCTCTTCGGCCGGCTTTCCCTTTACAAACTTGATTGATACGGAGTTGACACAGTGACGTTCGTTGGTATCTGTGAACTTCTCGCCTTCGAAGACATGCCCCAGGTGACCCCCGCATTGACTGCACATAATCTCTATACGTTTCAAACCCATCCTGTATATGATTGGATCAATGAATATGAAGATACTGTGAGCTACAGTACACCATGGCTGCGACGCACGATATACAGATAAAGCACACTGCTGTATGTCAATTCAGTGGACCAAAACAACATTACCATGCCTCGATTATGAGGCCTATCTGGATTGCGTATAGCGATAACCAGTGCGGTGGTACTTTTTAAATGACTGTCGACACGAGTAGACAATGTTCCTACGGAATATCCGATATATACACTGCCACGAATGCAGAACTCTACACAAGAAACATAAGCATATTATCCCTCAGAAAGTCTTTAGTGGAGAAGTTCCTCTCCGTCTCTACTTGTCGAGACAAGTTTTTCTTTCGATCATCGGTACCAATTTGACTCCAACATTTGCCCCATAGAAAATATTATTTTGATACTCCAGCCAGACAAGATTATATTCTACCTCAGCCAATACTGAGTCACACTGCACTCGCACAATACTGTCATACTTATAATGCAACACAATAATACACGGGGGTATGTTGAGGACTTTACGTAGTGAATGCGCAGGACAGGCCAATGACTATACGTAGCGCAGATGCATGCCAGAACACTATACGTGGCGCATAGGTACAGCACAAGAGTGTTGCAAGGTTTAGAACTTACGTTTGGTCGATCTCTGTTGTGATTGAACCCTCGTAGCACTTGTCGAAAGCAGGCCATCCACACCCACTGTCAAACTTCGCCGTAGCTGAGTAGATGGGATTCTTGCAAGCTCTATATTGCACATGCAAAAAAAGGTGGCGACAACATTTATTGCTAGAACAGGAGAAATTGCTAAACGTAAAGTGCAAAGGTAGAAAAAAATACTATGTATATGCTTAAAATCCTGTGATGTTGAATTTGTACCTGTCATATACGAAATTCCCTCTGTCATTATACAACAGCTGCAACGAGAACGTGCAGATATTTCGCTAGCATGACCGGACACTGACGAGAAAAATATATTCCTTCTCGGATGTAGGCCCATAAGCGCGTCACGACACTGGGCAAGGCCTGCTACAGCGCGACAATACATAAGATGAAACATGCCGCATACACAATACTCGAGCGCACTATAGCTGCCCTCCCTTGATATCTACATACAATGTAATGGGTCTCATGAGTGGAGATACTCTTATTTCTAAGGAAAGAGCGAGAGAAAAACATGTCTGTGACAGCAGGGGAGTCCATATAATTAATCCATACGCAAAATACTGCAGATGCACCAATAATCCAAGGTGCACGACCACTTGCTCTCGATAAGTCAATACGAGATTAAAGCTATCATGAACAACTGTATGTATGTGTAAAACTTCTAGGAGTATACCAACCTCACCTGCAAGCGAAGTGGCCCTCGTCAGCCTTAGGATAGAGCTTATTATATTCCCCTGTTCCCGGCGCCTCTGTGCCTTTGTTCCTTATGACATCATATTCCTGTGCAGAGAGCGAGCTCTTCCATTCCGCATCGGTCTTGCTGATGGGAAAACTCATGGTTACTGTCGTATGCTTATATAGGTTGTGTTGGTGTTGAGCCTTGTGTGATGTTGACGTGGTTTTATATCCAAGTCTAAAAGCAAGTAGCTGTGTATGTGTATGATCAGCTGCTCGTGAAGGGAGGTAGATGCGTTTGAAATTTCGTTTGATTGTTTGCCTGAAGAAGCTACCCAAGTGCTGCATAGTCGAGCTTTAATATTGTCTCATGTGGACGTGCACTTCGCTCTTGTTCGCGACACAGGTACATATCAGATATCACGCCAAATTTATCACAGAAACACAACAATACTAAAAAAATGTCTAAAAAAATAAATATGTCATGACCATACACAAATCTGAATGGTCGTGATATGTATTTAGATGCACAATAAAGACAAATATTTACATAAATATGTACATACTTGTCAGGCTACCACATACTTTGTCAGACTACATACACATGTACATTGTTCAAATATCGATGTCATAAGTGATAAATATGCACTTAAGCATTGGCATTTGGGATGTTTAAAAGTATGATTACAGCATTGGCATTTTTTAAATCACTTGATATCGACGTCGCAACGAAATACCAGCAATACATATGTTGTCATGTAGATGTAGACTATTGTGTGCAGAATATGGTAAATTATGTGTGCAGAGTGCGTGTATTGGATCTGAGCCAACAGTTGTACTAACTTGGCTCGTAACGATATCCATCCAACCCGCTGCAAAAGACTTCAAGGCGACACTTGTGATGGACATCGCACTGAATACCGACAAATGTATCACAGCTGAAAGTGCATGTGTTGCTTCACTTTCTCATTCATGGTTTATATCGTGTAGAAATTGTGTATATTTGACTGATTCAAGCCGGTTGGCAGGTTTGTAATACACTTAGCTCGTGGTGGCGTCCATTCCTCCCTACCTCGAATAGTGCAATCCGGATAATCTACAAGGGTGATTGCTATTCGATATTTAAAGCCGTATGTTTTCAAGAATTGTGCGTATGTATCACACACAAACACAATATATATATATATT
>NW_014039092.1:10667-14786 GCF_001186125.1 Sphaeroforma arctica JP610 | reverse complement strand
ATTTCTGGAACCCCTTAGGCCGGTTCTTTTATATCGGCATGTCTTTCCAGGAAGCACTTGCAGAGGTTGTCGAAGCGCTACACCACGTTATATGGTATATTGACGATATCGTAACCGCGAACGACACTGCTGTGGAGCACTGAGACGCTCTCCTTGCTGTCCTCCGTAGGTGTCAACAGCACGAAATCCAGCTTGGGCTGAAGAAGTGTCATGCCCGGTGGCATTCTTCCGCCGGCCGGTGACCATCCTCGGCCGCAGGGTAGGCTTCAGGGGCGTGTCGATCATACACGAGCGCCTAGCAGCCCTTGTGAATCTCCCGCACATGACGGACTATAACTTGGCTAAGTGATGGTACCATATAGTTGCGTATTGGAAATCCTATGTAGGTGGGTTTGATGCTTTTGAGAGACTGCAGGTCTCAGAAAAGATTTTACAGCAACAAACCCTGTTTGATTTATAGAAGTCATCAGAGCGCTAACCAAGTTGATTAAATGACTCCCGCGAGTTGAGTGAATACTTAACCGACTCCCGAGAGCAGATTAAGCTTCTCAACCGACTCTCGAGAGTGGATTAAGTTTGTCAACCGCAACAATATAAAAATAGCTGCGGCCCAATGCGAGTCACAACCGATGCGAAAAAGCATCATGTGATCAGAGTGAGATTTAATTGCAGAGAAGTCGAAATAGAATAGCATCGAAGTGTTAAAGTGTTATGCTGAAGGTTTCTCATACTGAACATATGAGTTTTTGTCCTGGCCAGCCCAAGCGGCTAAACAGTAGCATAAACATAGGTATAAAACCAAAGGTGAGGTCAGAAATAAATAAATATATATCTGCACTATATTTAAAGTCTACTACAATACATTCTAACAACTTAACAGGTCCGTCTGATCTCGTGCTATCAATATGCCATGTACAACACAGAAGGAAGCTGTTCCCCAGTATCTACGCCACACCGCTTCAGAAGCAACATTTCTTTTTCAAGAAAATCTCACGAGTAATGTTTACCTGCGAAATTGTGCTGCCTGTCCCTGTACAGAAGATTACCCACATCCGTCGTGATGCCTGTCGCTGTATTCTGCGTTGTGACATATTGGTAGCGCGAGATCAGACGACGATCTCACTTTTAATAAGTCCCGAACTTCTCTTTCCTTTTATAAGACAATACAACTGCGATACTAGTTCATTCTTGGATCGCGAAGCCAATGGTAAGACTCAGGGGATCTGCTAAACATGGTGGGATCTAGTGCTTAAACTAAAGGGGTTTCTAGATATATTTTATTTTTCACTTTTAAAATATCAGTACAACCAGGAAGATCTGGATTATATATGTTCTGCAAGAACAACTATCAAACCGCATGCCTCATTGTATCTCGGCTGATCTTGTGCGTATCGTGTAGTGATGTATTGTCACGATCCTAAGTGTCTCTTTGCACATTCAGCTCTACACATGTCACGCGAGCGGTTTCAGATTTGTATTTTTTTGAGTATATGCACAAGTCATAGAGCATCCACGCGGAGAATTCCCACCAGTTGACGCGTATTTAGGCAAATCTACCATCTTCGATGGCAAACCCAACCAGTTAACCCAAACAATGAGCTTTGACGCTTGGGTACGATTGCTAGTCCGCTTGCTCATCATAATCGCGGGGTCCTCCGAGGTAATCTGTGTGATATACTACAGCATATAATATGAATTTATTTAGTTTCATTTCGGTCAATTTTATCGTGAATAACCTCTAATCTCGCGATAGATCTCAATTTTTAAAATAACCTCCAATCCCGCGATAAATCAGTAAAGTTGCGCATGTAGGTTGACGCACAGCTTAAATCAGCTCATTCTGCACTGTTGACCTGTCAGCGGCGTTTATATAATATATGATGCACTAGCAGACAGGTAGGTTTGAATAGTTATAGTATGGTGCTCTCTAACCAGAACTCTATATTTTGATCTTGTTTTAACGTTTCCTGATACTGCATAGTACTTTCAAGAGTATCACGCGGCAGAAGGGCTAATTCAAGGTGCCGAGCGTACTTTGATGGACGTGGTGGCGACTTTCACTTCTAAATTTGATCGGATAAATAAAGGCATCAAACGACTCACAAGAGTGGTCAACCGTAAGAATAAGGCGGAGACAAATGGTGAGTTCGAGAAGCGTCGTACTTACCCTGGGATAAGGAGAAGGGTCACATCACAGCCTCAACAGCAGAAGATGACCCAATGAGTCAATCATCCTCGTCAGGCTCAGACAGTCAGCCCTATGTGACCCTTCTCAATACACCCATGACAAGTGCGACGCTCCACAAAGTCACACTGTGGACCCGCCTTTTTCTCTTGACCCGTTTGATATTCTTATTCATCTGGTCAAACTTAGAAGTAAAAGTCACCAACACGTCCTCCAAAGTACGCTTGACACCTTGAAATAGCTGCTATTGGTATAGTGTACGCTAACTACTGCGTACATAGCGTACATAAATGCAAAAAGCTTACAACGTCGCACGGTCGCATACTCTCGTCTGCGCTTGTTCATTATACGACATCGACCACTCATACAAACTGCGATAGTATGCAGGAGGGACGACTACGATATATAATACTGAATTTTATCTGTCCTGACGTGCCACATTCTGTGATATAAAATAAACTACGAGACGGAAGCCAGGTATGACACACAAGCGTGATACATCAATACATACCAATATTCATGTAGCACAGAACCATACCACATCTAGTTGCCCCCTGCTGCCGCCCGTTCCTGCCTCGCCTTGAGCTCGTCCATGAAATTTCCACCGCCTCCAGTTTTAGCCATGGGTTTGCGTACGATCTTTCTGGGCGTCACTGTCACCTTGGGTGCCAGCGCATCTTTCTTTTCCTGTTCTTCGGTCTCCGGAATCTTGAGTCGCAGCCGATCCTTCCACTGTTAGGCCGAGCCGTGACGAGTGTGTATACATGAGTTCCAGTCGATGGGTATTGTGATAAAAGGTGCACTTTTTCCGACAGGAAACAAAGGAGTGAAAATGATTTTCTTTAGAGAAAAAGTGATACACGATTGTGCGGGCAGTGTAAATAATATCGACGCACAAAATCTAGAGATAACTCGCCATACAGAAACGCCAACAGCACTTGCACGCAGACTTATCACACAAAAAAAATAGTGGATGCTAAAAGTAGATACATGGTGGTTTACACTATAAGCTAGATCAATATAAGATAGATTAAGCTAAATATAGTATAGTCACCGAACACGTGTGCATATAGTGACGGCAGTGACAGATGAAGATACCTCAATTTGGATGGTCTGATCACTTCTGAATTTAGGAAGCACGTAGTAGATCGCTCTCAGTTCCTTAGACGAAAGCCCAAGAAGTACAAACTGCCTGAAATCATTCTGATGGAGATTTCCGATAATCTATAGAGTTAAAACAAACAGTGACAAATTTTGAATATCGATACGCTTTGTTCGCCCGTTATGATCTGGCTATCGTAGCCGAAAGTATTTCTAGGATATGACTCATTATAATCAGGACAAGCACCAGCTCATGGTGTTAAGAGTATCTGTATCAGGTTAAAAACCAAAAACAGGCCATGGGCAACGGGAAATGTGTGCAAATATCAACTAGTACTATGCGACTCTCAAGCATGACACTGATATATATATACCTTGGAGTCCACATCGATCAAGCTTAGTTCTGGATTTTTAGCGATCTTCTTCTGCATTTCTGTAATACAAAGGGTCGATATTTTTGCACACATTAGCGAAGAGCAATTGCTTGAACGGCAAAAAAAACGGGTTGAGCGCCATTTAGTCCCAGTCAACACGACGTGAGAACGAGTTTGCACGGAAGCTTATTTCACCATCCATTCCCAAGGCGCGCAAGCCATCGCACTGCCAATAATGTATCCAACATATCTCGAGAAAATTCAATGAAGCTACTACACACCTTCATCGGTCGCGGCTTTCTTCCTTGTGAATCTGCCTTTGCAGGCTTCCCATGCGGCCTTGTTCAGTGGTCGCATCTTGGCCTGTTATAACCGCAAATATTTGTGATACGCTGAGTATGACAAAGACAGTCAATACGAAACATACCTTAAACGGGCCTAAGTGAAAACAATATATAT
>NW_014039092.1:0-9845 GCF_001186125.1 Sphaeroforma arctica JP610 | reverse complement strand
TTATACACACACACACACACACACATATATATATATATATTGTAATGTCATATCATCATCAATCATTTACGCCATCTTATACACGCCTTCATCGCTGGTGTATGCACGATACCTGTAAGCGAGACACACACAAACACATAAACCGCCACCAAAAATGACGTGAAGGTCAACCGGTGAGAACTGGCAGCGTAAAAGAGCTACGACTGCAAACTGTGAATAAACTGGACATTCACTACTTGCCAAATCTGGCACTTACGTAAACTGCAGGTTGTTCAGCTTGTGCAGAATATTGTCGAGTTTGTCCAGTTGATCCAACTTTGAAAGCAATAGATTCTCAACATCACTGAGGATGTGTAACGACTCATTCTGTGCGTCGAATGGTAGAGACAAGTCACAAGAAGTGCAGAGATTTATGAAAATTGACACTTCCTTTCTTTCGCGAGCTCTCCCGGGGCAGTACTTAGACAATAACAGACACCACAGCAGTTCCTCGGCTTTACTGAATACAGGCTCTCAATAGGAATAAAAAGCTCATCAAAGGTATCGAGGTTAAAAGACAACATACGGATTGGCTGGTGACGGCAGTAACGGCTTTTTTGACGTCCCAGTCGCTGCCTGGGGGCGGGGGTGGAGGAGGCGGGCCGGAGCGTGCAGTGGGTGTCATACCATCGGCAGAGTGTTTTGGTGGGGGTGGGGGTGGGGGTGGTACTGAGCCTGACGCTGTGGACGGGATTGGGATCATCAGCTTGTTTAGTGTGTTGCGTATATAGACATGTCTTTGCGCAGGTTATCAAGTCGTGCTGGTGGGAAGTGTGGGTGGCGGTTGCAGATGGCAATGGTTTTGTGTTGGACACGAACTGGTATCTTGTCAAAACCAACGCAAAGACTTGTTCGATGCCATGTCATCCTCAGTGCTATTTCTTTTGTGGCAACAGCGACTTGTGAGTATTGTAGCTGTATCATGTTAAGCTACAAGCCTGCACAGTTTGAGTATCTGTTGTTTATTGTGATTTAATACTACAGTTTCTGATGGTATTCAATAGTGCTAACCTATGTACAAGCACTTACAACGATGTGCACTGCAGACTCTCGCACGCCCATACACATGTGCTACAAAGCTATCAACATCATCGTCCCACATAAATCATACTACCCATCCCTATCCGTTAATCACATATGCCCTCTACATACATGAAATACTGGAGCCCGATGACAGTGCCCCGAGGCTTTCGCCGCTCATCTCCCGTCTGAGTTGGTCCTCCATCTCTTCGAGTTTGTTCTTCATCAGATCCAGGTGGCCCCGTTGTTTTGACAGTCTCAAGTCAGTGAGCTGCTTCTTCACCGCGCGCAGGCGATCGCACGTGGACTGGAGTGACATAGGTTGATACATAGATGTAATCAAAGTGCTTGTGAGTCCAGCATGCTGTGTACCTAATATCTAATGTGTCCATGCATGCGCTGCGCATAGTAGACACTAGATACACTATGGAAATTGGTTATACATTGGCCGTAGCAGACGGTACTTGGGACGTCAACGCTCAGTGAGTTTAAATGACGGTGCGCGCAATCATCGCACTGCGACTGTAGTGTGCGAATACTTCTTGTCGGTGTCTGTGGACCTTATCATCTGTGTGCATTGAGAACCTGAATAGTCCATGACATCCATTGCGCTGAAAACCAACTCACACATACACAGCTTAGTGGTAACGTAACATAAAACCAACCCACACACACTCAGGCTAGTGGTAGCATAGCATAGGGTGAGAGTGTTTGAGTAATCGTGGTGCTTACTTGCAGATGTTCGTCCACATTGCTGGCCTCTGCCTCGCATTCGCTGAGTAGTTCGTCATCGGATAGATTGAAGTCAATGTTTGGCATAGCAATCGGCCCCGACAGATTGCCGCCATTCACCTCGAAGAAGTTGAGCACTGTGTGTGTAAGCGGTTGGACTGA
Organism: Sphaeroforma arctica JP610; assembly: GCF_001186125.1. NCBI lineage: Eukaryota > Ichthyosporea > Ichthyophonida > Sphaeroforma > Sphaeroforma arctica. Next base: position 7,892 of record NW_014039092.1, on the reverse strand, counting down.
GCCCTTGCCTGTGGCATTGTGTGCTAGTGTGTTGCAGATCCACGGCGTGTCTTGCCTCGCCATGATTATTGGGTATACACACACACCCCACTTACCCCACTACCATATCTCACGCGTATTCTACATAAACACGCGCCTAGTATAATACATACATGTTCTTTCTCTAATGCAGTACATACGTGTGTTCTTTAGCTCCAGCTCTTTCCGCAGCACTAGCGCGTCCTTGCTCTTCAACTGAGCCTGCAGGTCTCTCATCTTGGCCTTGTACTCACTCTCCATAATCTGCATCTCCAGTTTTAGCCGGGCGTTGCTGGTATCCTTCCATGCATCGCTGTCATTTGCATTCGTACAACTGACGCTGTTGTCTACTTCTGCATAGGAAACGCCATATATATATATATATATATATATATATTAATTGGAGCTGTGCGTTTTGTGATGCTCTCAAACACACTCGGCTTCCAAGTTCAGCATGAAGCAAGAGCCAAACAGCAATGCATGAATCCGTGCTACATATACATTCAGAATGTGCACAGGTATATGCAAACATTCATTTTAAATTGATAAAAATAGTCTCCATAGAACCATATGTATATAAATGGCGTTTGTCTACTTACCGTCACTCTGTATAGAACCTCGTGCAGAGGCTGACGCTTCCTGTGGGGTGGTACTCGTCTTCGTGAACTTGCGGTTGGGCTTTGGCCTGGAGACCTTCTGTATCTTGAGCGGTGACGAGCTTGGTAGTGTGGACAATGAGCTCACCCCGCTATTCATCCTGTGAATGATAACGTTGATAAAGTAGCAAAAATACAAGCTTTAGGTTTGGATTTAAACTTTTAAGACCAAGATAATCGGCGAGTGAAGACCGTGCTGTTACACTGATCCTACAGTGGGTCTGAAGAAGATTCGAGAAGTAGTTGTGTGGCTGCGAAGGCCGTGCGAGATTCTGCGCCACACACAATCTTTATACAAGACTGTAGACACAAGCTGTGATCATGCGTGTATATAGACAACAATATATATCTTTCCATATTGTCAATACAGTCACGGGTAATGTGAGGGGCTCTATGCACTGTAGGGAGTGACCTAAAGAACATTTGGTCTTCTGTTATGGAATAGTACCGATCCGAGTTCAAAGCACTTGCTACCACTCGATTTTGGTGGCACTTGAATTTGTCTCATTTTGTCAAATGGGATGCTGCATGTCTCTCAACTAATCACCAGCAGAGTATGTGTAAGTGCATGTGAGGATTACAGTCCACGGAACACAAGAGCTATTTGCTACGAAGTACATGCTGTTTGTACTGTAGCGGATATATTTAGGGAACACACCGAATGAGCCTATGCCACCACCTGCTATTGCAACAAGATTCCGACACCATGACTGAGGCCAGCGGCTACATCTCACTCAGAACTATACGATACACGCACGTCCAAGCAGAAAGCGTCTACCCTTTACCTTGTAGTTAAAAACATGAGCTGCTCCATCATCTCGTTCATTTTGCTGTCGGCGCTTCTGTACCATCGGCTGTGGTCGGAGAGTGTCTCGCTTGTGTCGCGGATGAAGGATTGCAACTTTTCTTTCTCAGTGTCGTCTGAGCATGAGTTGCGGTTGCTACCCTTACCGGTGCTTAGGAACTTCTTCCTGCTCGTGCTCAAGGATGAGCTTATCGATGTACTTAGTACTGTGTGTGTGTAGATGGTGTTGAAGGATGTGTTAGTATCTCACGACATTGGCATATGTCGTCGAACGTATGTTCGAAAAGGTGGTAGGGTTGATTTGGTAGATAAAACACCGTATATTGACCCAATTTACCACTCCCCAATTGCTCTCTATAATGAAAGCCACGGTTTATGATAGCATTTGGTGGTATAGAGTAAGACATTCTCATTCCCACACACTCTACTCAAAAAGTCAGTATAGCACACCTACGCCATTACAGTCGAAATACAAATACATACAACAGTAAATTTCAGATGAATTGGACAATATTGCACAAACACGCACGGACACATGTCGACACACCTGAGGCATTCGACTGGCTTCGGGGGATGGGAGGAGGTGTGACGGGGATGATCTTGGACGTGTGGGCTGCTTTGGTGTTGGTTGTTGGCGATTTGATGGGTATGTATCCCAGTGGTAGTTTGGACTCTGTGATGGGAGGTAAGGCAGATTAGTTAGAGCACTCGAACGTGGACGTAAAAAAAGGATATTGAAAATGCGTCCCAAACTGAAGGTACTATGACAATCGCAGGCTATTTGTTTCCTGTTGTATCATGGGTTTGAGCTTATGAACAGTCGTGTGCGATCAGCAACTCTGCATGTCAGCACAGGCTTTTGGTTTTACACAGGATACTGCTCTCCTACTCCGTGTTGCTTTTTAGAGTAGGTGAAAAGTCGAGGCAGGTGTATAAGCTAAACAAACTCACAACATCCGTGACTACAAATCAACAAAGGATTGATGGTGTACCGTTTCAATCTACACTCCACTTGAACATATATTTCCCTCAGCTGAGACACATGCTCCCAGACTTCGCTTTAAAAAGAGCCATATTCGGTTTAGCGTCGAGTACGTGCGTGAAGGGTATGTGAGAAACGCGGAGTTTCCTACGTGGACATGTAAGATACCTAAGATACTACCGATAAGTATTGCATAGCATCAAATACTCACCCATTACTCACGATTACAGTACCACCGGATTTACCCTCGCTACCTATACCCATCCCCTCCAAGCAGAGCCAGACCATACCTGCGTCATCCATGGTACTATACGGTTTGAGACAGTCCTTCGCAATGTATCCCACGGTGCCACCGGCCCCCTGACAGTACACCCAGTCCTTATTCGTCGCGTCCAGGACAGTCAACACATCCCCGACAATAGCCGACAGCTCGTCGCCCGATGTGAGCCAGGCCTTCACACAGGTCACCTTTGGCTGAGCAAACGCTGTGGCTTTGGTCTTCTGCGCCCCGTCACTGACTATGTGAGAGCCTTTCGGATAGCGGGCAATGGAGTGCGGGCTTTTCCCCGGTGTGTTACGCACACGCACTCCGCTCGGGGGCTGTGAGGGAGTGTCAGAACGGAATGAATAGGAATAGGCACGCCATTGGAATACAAGGCGCAGGTGGGGTGGTCTTGTGCATGTGGGGTTTGCTACGCTTGCAGTTGTATGGGGAGAAGCCCTGTTTGGGTCTCAGGCCACAAATTAAACACAAACAAACCTGGTGTAGCCTAGGATGGAAATGATCGCGTGTACTCACACCCACAAGCGTGATTACACATCGACATACAGAATCACATACACACAACTACACATGCCCACTAACTATACATACTCACATACATACACAACCGCACATACCGCACGTAAACACTTATCTACGCATAATTACATACCGTCTGTGCTACTTCTGCGACCGGCACTTCTTGTAGGGCCACTTTGACCTTGCGCGGGTCTTCGAGTACTCGCACGCCAATAGCCTCCTCCATCAAATCGATCTCCTTTTTCATCAGCAGCACCTTCTCGTGCACATCGTTCTGCTGTGGACAGTCCCCCAGTGCCGCAATCATCTGGTCCAGTTGCTTTTGAGCCTGGGCTACGTACCGCTTCTTCTCCCTGCGGAGGTGAAAGAGTGCGATGCAGTTGTGTATGAGTGTATTGTGCTGGTTGGTTCGTATCGCAGCATACTTAAACAATAAAGAAATTGTATGTAGTGAATCTGATATGGTTGCATGTACATCCCCTTGATCAGGGGCTGGGAGGAGTGCACGCTGATGAAGAAGCACTATGGCTTTCCATCCGTTGTACTTCTGTTAGTTCCAATTCGATTCCAATTCACTGGCGTTAGCAGCGTGCGGCAAAGTCAACAATACGACACTCCACCGATGCTCAGTATAGATCGTGTGCACGTGACAAGTGCTGGTAGTCTACACAGTGCAGAAGGCAGTACAACAGTACTAAGTAAGTACACCACCGCTGCCTGTTGAAACTCTGTTAACGTACCATATCTGGATCTTGGCAGCCTTCAGCTTGGCCTCAATCGCATTGTCCACCATCTTCACATTGCCTGAGCTCTGTCCATACGAATCATCCTTTGTTTCACCGCTTTGCAGTAGCATGGTTTGTCGGCGGAGTCTGTATAGTCAATGAACAGGGTGAGATGATGTGACTCTTCAATGTGTATCCCAGGGGTGTGCACACGTGAATTGTAGCGATGCTCGCAGAAGACATAGTCTTAGAAGGGATTAAAGTCAAAGGGTGGCTACCAGAGGTCGAAATCATTGCCATGTCTACTATGCAAAAACAGAGTCATAGCTTGGAAGAATGGTTCTACACATTAAAACTGTTCTGTTGGAAAGCGACTGCAAATACATCAATCACCAGGCAACGGGATATCCATATATCCTCCAGTCGAGTGAAGCTGAGAAACATTCTATCGCCCACCGCTCGTTTGCTGTGTTTCTACGAGCGCCAAGTCTCAAGTGTACCTACTAAATGTAACCATCGGACTGTAACCTGTGCGTACCCAAACGCTGACCACAAACGTCGTCAGCAGTGCAACACATTTACACGCAAAGACGAGGCCGGTCATAACTGTATTATGTTTATATTACTCGTATGATAAAACAATTATAACCTAGGCCGTGCCAACATATGCGTAAGATTGGTACTGCGACACATCAACGTAAACGCGAACGAGAACACACTCTGCTGTGCTTTGCAAACATGAGCCTAGCTGAGGCGAGTTGTGTGTGGATGCGCAACGACACAAGTTAGGGATCAAAACACAGGCATGTATAGCAGCCACACACAAACCAGGCAACCAAACATGGACATGTACACATAATAGACACGTGGTCTCACCCGTCTGAAAACACAAGTCAGGAATCAAAACAAAACACAGGCATGTATAGCAAACACACACAAACCAGGCAACCAAACATGGACATGCACACATAATAGACACGTGGTCTTACCCGTCGGTGAGGCTGGCGTAGTCGCAGCTGATGACCAATCGACATTCACCAGCGACACGTTTGGTCGTAGAGGAGAGTGTAGCGACCGATTTCTTCCGAATCCCACCTGTTACAGTGTTAGATACGACGAGACGAATCAATACAAGACACTGTTGGAACGACGTGTACACGTGCGATGCAGGAGTACACACGAATGCGCGTTGCTATTCAAAGTCGAGTGCATGCAACCCACTGTACTATATTACTCATACCATATCGGAGTCAGTCACATGGGCAGAATAAATTGTTGACATAGCTGCGATTTCCATACCGCGCGAAACCGAGCACGAGTGTTGATAAGTTTAATCAGCGAGTGCGAAATAGACAGCTGCACAGTTCATTACAAATACAACCTTTGACAACGTATGTTCATGACAGCAACATGTGCATCCAAATCAAGGCAAGGGTGTGATGAATGTATATGTATATATAAATAAGAGTCACGCACAGGCACATATTCACGGCGACAAACGGGACAAGACACTTAAGAGGTTTGAGCTGAATTTACCTAAGCAGATCTTTTGGATAAGTGTGCTTTCACACTATACCGTGCTTGTTTGTATGTGTGTTTTTTCAACACTATGTTGAGCTTGAAGAAACATACCCATAAGGTTAGTTGAAGATCCCTCATCTTCGTATACACAGTACCACTTGGGGGTCGCGCTGTCGAGGGTCTTTGGCAGCTCGAGTGTCTGCGCAGGTGCATAGAGGAAATACAGATCAGTCAAATAACAACCCAGACTCGCGTGATCTAACCGATCTTTCCGCTTCCTAATATCTTGATAGTGAATAGCTACCAGAACATATCCGTATCTGTTTGTGTATCTATGCATATGTGTGAATATATCCGTATATAAGTTTATATGTGTGCATATATCCGTATTCCTTTTGTATCTAAGTATATGTGTGAATATATCCGCACTTGTTTTTGTTTCTAAGTAAAGGTGAGAACAAAAGCTCGCGTACAAAGAACCGTCAGACTACACGTACCTTGAGTAGCGTTATGTAGGAACCCATGAGCCTCGGCCTAAAGTCTTTCTCTTTCCGAGACTCTAGCGAGTATACCCGAATCTCAAGCTGCACATCATGTAGAGACTCCAAATCACTGCAAAGTGCGAGTTGCAAGTTGTGTCATACATATCAGTATACCAAAGGGATGTATCAGTCTTCAGTTCTTCAAAAGCATTAGAGAGAGAGAGAGGTACAATTGTACTCATGGGAGCGCAGATGACGGCCAGACATTTGCGCAACTCTTCTCTGAGTTACCGATGGTGGACAGCAGTGCTCGCGTTGTGTGTAACACGAAGTTACAGCGTAGAAATTGCGCAGGAGAAGAGTACCCTATCGCTTGGGTGCTGTGAAAGTGTGAGTATATGGCAAATTCTTCAACAACAACAACACTCTGATACAGCAAAGGTGACAGCGAAGAGCATACAGGTTCATCGGATGTTTGCTTAGACTAGCAGTGGTCAAGTGCACCACATGTACATACTAGCAGTGACCATGGGCACTGATGTGGGCCACATAGTTTATCGGATAGTGCACCACATGTAAATAATAGCAGTAGGAGCATTGGAGAATTCATCTGTTTCATTTTCATACACTTTGCCAAAAGCATACACACTGCCGGTGAAGGAAGCTGCACGGATAACACCTATGCATCTCGCTATTTACAAGTGACTACTGGAAGCAGTACCAACATATCCCCAAGTATTTCTATTTGTTGATGTTTGAGACTCGCAATAAGTCCAATCAATCTGTTGAAGAGCTCAACAACACCAGAGCGTGGGCGAGCAGTATCAGCAGCCCCAGCAAGTGTGCTCACATACATACACATGCTCAGGCACCAGCACATACAGTCCTTCGTTGCAGATAAGTTACACTTACAATATGAATTCTTCGTTCCAGATAAGCTCGTTCATTTCATTGCCTGCGGGCTTGGTCATCTTTCCCTGGCCACCGATAAGGATCTATGTGTTGCAGAGGAGGTGCATTAGTTGGGGGTGCTCATCATCGAATACGTGTTTGTTGCCTTCCATGACCATGTGTCACAACTGACGGCTTATGAGTCCAATGACTGAGTGGGTACCGAGTTATTTTCTAAGTGCGTGTTGCATTCGATAACTATCTAAGGAAGCCAAGTGATTTGTTGTATCCTACTTTTGTATAGTTTGATAAACGATGGGGTGCAGTGATTGAAGAGGATGCATTGCCTTAGACGGTGTGTGTGTATGTTCTACCTGTTTATTCTATGTGTATTTAAGTGCATGCAGATATAGGTGCGTGCTGTAGCATAGTATTATTTTGTCATCGATGGCTGTGTTCCTCACTACTGCATAGTATTATTTTGTGCATATATGCCGTATGCTCGCGATCTCAGCCACTGATTGAAAAATTACAACATTACGACAATATATCAGTGTGGTCTCCAAGAACATAAGTATAAAACTCGGGGTGCGTATGTAGACTCCACAGATACGTACGACAAGACCACGAGTATACCAGAGGTTGCACTTCAGCCTGCTGGTCCTGTCACCTTATGTAACAGTGCACTGGTTCACCGCGTGCGTACAGCTTGCACAAACTGTCACTCACCTCACAGAAGGAGTCCAAGAACTTGCCCTTCTTGTCCTTGAGGAGTCTAGTAATGTTGCGAGCATGGTCGACTACAGAGAATCAAGGGGAGGCTCAAGTAAGTATTAGGATACTCGTAAAATGACTGATAATATGCCGCCAGGATGTTTCCAGCAGAAAATTACGCAGCAATAGGTGCCGTTGCAGCTGTAATCGGCATTATATACAGAAGCAATAGTCTGTGCTGTTTCGCTTATGGCAGGGTGTACCGAGATTGACAAGGTACTCAGGTTCAATTAAGA
>NW_014039093.1:9383-14819 GCF_001186125.1 Sphaeroforma arctica JP610 | reverse complement strand
ATGTTTGTGTGTGTATATGTATCTGCGTATATATTGCAATGATGGTGTCTCGCACGTATCATTTGAATAATGAGAATGTTTAAGTAGCTTCGCTCGAGTGGCTGTCACGTTGTCATGATGCTGTACTGCTTTGTAGCTCGCATGGCATAGAATAGTCTGTATCTTTTATTCTGTATAGGATTGCTGTATCTAGAATAGATCGCACAGTTGGCTTCTCGTGTGGCACAAAACGTGATCCCAATTCTTCGGGCGTAACTTCCGCTATCGCCAACGTTTATACCTTCAATAACATAACACACGATTGAACTTCTTCAGTCGCGTACAAGCACTGGATAGCACAACTACTCACACTTCCTGTATTAGTGTGACATTCCAAATATAGCTGGATTTCTCGTGCTTGGTGTTTTGATGTGCCCAACTGATTAGACATTACACAGGTCGTATCACCCTCAGAGTATGTATCATCGCAGTTCATCTGCAGAGTGCAATTGCGTTTCCCGGTGGTTTGTCTATCTGTATTCTTACCTACCTCCATCCCTCGCTTGTGTAGATATCCTCAAAGCGGATCTTTTGTGCGGGAGAAAAATATACTGTTCGGTATATCATTGATGGAAGCCATCGAAGCAAAGTACGTGGACACCTCTGGGGGCCTTATCACCAGCACGCACGCCGATAAACAAGGTATAGCCATACACAATGCATCCATGATAAGTATATGTATGCGATTGCGAGCGTGGTCTACAAATGCAGTTACATTTGTCTATGTAGGCATGCCGTTAAAAACGTATTCCTCAGGGTTGTTCTCCATCTGTGTACGTTTGTTGCGGTCACGAGCTGCATGTGTTGGTATGGCGGTCCCGTGCATAGACCTGTATGTCGTCAGTCACGTGCGGATATGGTCCTTAATGTTGGATAGGTGATCGATCGCATTGAGTCTTCAGTATCAAAGCGTACTTAACGGATGCTTGCAAATGCTTTCTTTCACCCGAGGTAAGTCCTTGGAGTGGTGAGAGTGACGTATTTATTGCTCGAGAATTAGACTCGTGTGTTGTAGGCATCGTTGTGAGTCGGCTGAGAGGGAAACAGCTCGTTCTCACAGTAGTTCAAGTGAGCCGCATGTACACGTGGCCCACATCTATAACGAAGATTCCGGTGAGCGTTCAGCCTGGTTTAGATTCGAGTTCTGTTTCTAGTTCTGCGACGATGTTTGGCTGAGCTTGATGTTTGTCATACGAAAGATTTTGTATGTCAAAATAGCAAGTGTCGTTTGTATGTCAAATATGCTGTACGGATTGTTTTGTATGGCAAATACTTCTAGATATCGTATCTAAGTTATAGCGAATGCGGTATTGAAGTCGTTCTTGGCCTTCCCATAATCAATTGCTTGTGTACGGTGCGAATGCAGCCCATGCCGATAGGCATATATATTATCATATATATTGTCATATATTTTGTCAAATATATATTATCTCGGGTGATATTTCTCAGTTTCCGTGCCGGAATCCGTTAGGGGTTGAAGTTGTATTTTTTCAAATATACACTTTTTGTGGCTCCACCGATCCCAAATAATTTTAGTGTTCAGATTTCAGTTCACAATTCAAAAGCTGTCAGACGAGATGTTGAGGGATTGTTATACCACATATTGTATTCGATCTCTCTCACACACATTGAATTCCTATGCGCGTGTTTCCAGAGATACTCGTGGGCAGTGGTAAGGTGACGGTGGAGTTTGTTGGCGCAGCAGACATCGCAAACGCACAGAAGCAGTTGAATCGACTCCCTACCTTAGGCTTACGGGACACACTAGTCTCACACATGTGCAACGGAACAGCCCAAGACAACGCTTTAGAAAGTGCGGTACCAAATGTGACCGAGCTCGACCTGTCGCACACGTTGGTGCACACGTGGCGGGACGTTGCCATGGCAACGGGCCAGCTGAAGAAGCTACACTCACTGTTTTTGAGCCAGAATCGATTCGATCCACTCTATGTGTCTCGTGAGCCGAGAAATCCGCAAAGGAAGCGCCTATGTGGTACCGAAGAGGAGAGCGAGTTGGTAGGACTCAGGACTATACAATGTCTATTTATGAACAAGTGTATAGATTTTAGAGTCGGTGATGTATTGTATGCCCAACGGTTCATGCCGAATCTGACCGAGTTGCATCTGGTGGGGAACGGGGTCACGGTGATAGGCACAGAGCACCCACCCACAGCTGCCGAGGAGGACGCTACAGCCTCGTCACAAGCACACGACAGGAATCACGCACAACACCATGATGGCCACGACAGTGCAAGTATGACCGACACACACACACAGACGCATACACACACACATGCACATACATATTCAAAGACACATACACATATAGACCCACGGACACTAGCCGACCAAGGTCCGCGCAGTGCACAGAATGCCTGTATAGTAGATAGGATGGATACCAACACAAACGCCGACAACGGACGAGTCTCCAGCATACCTCTATGTAAGCTAGCACCTTACTTCCCATCTCTCAAGTTCCTGAACTTGGAGCTCAACCGCATATCGGACTTCCAAACGCTCACGGAGGGTCTGTCTCACCTGCCCCACTTGCACACGCTTGTCCTTGGCGGAAACCCCTTCCCAAGCCTTAATTACACCAAGGGCTTTGAGGCTCTGGAGTGTATGTCTCTGCTAGATTGTTGTATTACGTCGTACGAATCCATCAGTGAGTTGGACAGGTTTCCAAACCTGTCCGAACTTCGGATTTCTGGCCCACTGGATGGGACCGGTACGCAATCACAGTGCAAGGTGCACCCAGAACCTGGAACAAGGGCCGAAACGCACCCAAAATATGTAGACATGGATTCAGCGCATGCCTCACAGAGCACACACACGTACGCTAAAGTTTCTTCCAAGATCAATAAGGATGATAGTGAACGTGGCAGCTATCTACCTACAGCCAATGATCGTTTTCCGATCATTGCCCGGATGAGCAGGCTGACCATGCTCAACAGAAGTGCCGTGAGCGCTAAGGAGCGCGAGGAGGCGGAGATGGACTATGTGAAGGTCCATGCCGAGGATTTTGAAGGTATTGTGCGGATGTTTGTTATCGGTAGACGGTGCGTGTGCATGGTATACCTGTACGTATGTAAATACATCTTTTCTGGGCAGACACGCGTCTGTGTGTATGGCTATGCGCGTGCAAGCTGACGATAAAATGAACGTGCGATGAGTGCGCGGCGATGAACTATATGACTCTATTCCGAGGATTTCAATGGTATGGCGTTAGTTTTTCGATTTTGATAATATTGTGTCTGTGCAGTTGTAGGTGTTTGATAATTTCTTCTTCTAAGTGTAAGAAAACTAACGCGTATCAGACAGCTTCTCCGCTCGCGCCTTGTACTTGGCCTGTCGGTGGACTTTGTTTCCAGTCTGTGTGTACGCCTATGCATTGTGATTCTAATGTGTGGTAGAGCCATTGGGGAAAGTAGAGTGACTCATCGAAACGTATAGTCGCTCTAACAATAGATGTGTGCACTAGTATAGCGGCTGTCATTGTTTGTCAGACTACGCAGAGTTCACTTCCGCTGGAGCGCTAGGTATGAATCAAAACTCGGGGATCCGCAAAAACATGGATTGGACCAGGGTAACGGTCTAATGGGTCTAATGTGTGTGCGCGTGTGTTTGTGTGTGTGTGGTGGGGGGGTCTGTTGGAGCGCGTGAGCAGTATTTGCACATAAACATACAATAGTATACATATCAAGTAATAGTTTTGGCAAGTTTATATATTTATTTCCTGACTTTTGTACTTCATGTCACAATGAGGAGTTGCTTAGCAGATTGTATTTTGAGCACACTCGAGATACGTCTCATTCATGCGCACATACGCTCGACAATACAGAAACAGTCATAGATACACAGGCATGTTATAACTGTCGTGTACTGGGCTGTAGCGTTCGTTCCATGCATCTAAGCCAGCTGCTCGATAAGCTTAGCTTGTTCCTGAAGTGATTCCTTTAAGACACGTTCACTGCGAAGTTCCAGCCGAAGTGCATTGGCCATGCGCACAAGTGCAGTAGGCCACATACACACACAAACACACACAAACACACTGCGTAGCGATTCACAGACATCTCAACAATTTGGATATCTCACAACGTTACTCTGTTCGTACGCTTGTCACTGTGTTGACTCTAGCGGCTCACCGTGCGGGGTCTGACAGCGATTTGTACCGAACTTTCAGTGAGAGCCACCCGAGATACGTCTGTCTCATGCGCACACACGGGAGCTTCGTCCCGCCACCCACCGCACACTCACTCAATCACCGCGAACGACTCAAGCTGACTGTCAAAATCGTCGATACAGGCCAAGGAGGGATCCATCAATTGCCTTGTAAGTGAATATATAGGCGTAGATACGTGTAGAAATTTTGTCTTCAGTGTTTTAGGGTTTTTCGTATGTGATTACCCCAAGAAGTTCGCCGTTGGTGATGGAGGATGGGTGATGAGTCAGCATAATCTCTCAATCACAGCGAGACAATCGAGCTCATTGTCAAAGCCGTGAATACGAATGAAGGAGAGGTCTACCAGCTGGTTTGTGGGTGTATGTATACGACTGTACCTGTGTAGTTTTGTGTGTGCATAGTACTTTTGTGTGTGTTGCAACACTCCCTATGCGCATACGTCGCTTCGTATGCAAGCCTTTGCGCGTGTGTGGTGTTACCTCCACAGAGTTGTGTTCAACCGATCGTGGGCACTCTGCGAGTGCATTGCCTCAATCAGCGCCAGCAAGTCACAAGGAGAACCGCCACAGCTGCCTTGTACGCAGGTGTGGATGATTGGTTTTGTCCGTCTCCGTGGATGATTGGTTTTTTCCGTCTCCGTTGTGCAAGTGTACTACCATAAGTGGAACACAAGGATTGTGGTTACCTGTTAGCGAGCGCTGTCTACAATCGCAAGCGCCACAGCATCACAATGAGTATTGTGGATAAGGCGCAAGTGGGGACACACCAGCTATCATTACGTTGGTTAGAATCTGAGTGCATGTAGTACATGAAGTATACAGGTGGTCCGTACGTATACTTGTACATATTCATGTGAGTCAGGCCCACTCACATACCAGAAAGACCTTAGAACCCTTTGTTCCTCTCGTCGCGCTGCACAATATCATTGAATACGTATCTCCACATCCATGCAGCAAATATGTCTGTGACCAAGCTGAAGACCTTCATACAAGCCAAGTATAAGGTGTCAACCTCACAACAACAGCTGATCAGCTTTGACGAGAAGGTAGTGTATCTCATACTATGCTTCTACATCTAAATTATGGTCGAATGTGACTCCTAACTAATATAAACTCAACGATTACGGTGCTAATGTACATACACACACACACACACACACACACACACACACACACACACACACACACACACACACACACACACACACACACACA
>NW_014039093.1:0-3913 GCF_001186125.1 Sphaeroforma arctica JP610 | reverse complement strand
CCATAATATTGTTATCCTATATGTATGTATTTATATTATATATATGCACACTCGTATATATGTATACGCACATATGCATACGTTTAGAAATTTATTTGACGTGGTTCAACTGACTTGTCCCGGAATTCCAATTTAAGTCCACTTGAACGCGACTTGATCAAGCGGGGCGACCTTTGGCTGCTGTTGGTGGTTGCCTGTTGTTGGTGGTTGCACGTTGTTGGTGGTTGCCTGTTGTTGGTGGTTGCACGTTGTTGGTGGTTGCCTGTTGTTGGTGGTTGCACGTTGTTGGTGGTTGCCCGTAGCTCAATTCGGGAGCGGCTTGCCGCTCGGAAATTCATCCAATGTCCCGATCTAAGCGTTAGGCACTGACTTTCTGCCCAAAACAAGCCGCAAAAAAGTATCAAAAATCTAGACTAGTTAAAATATCTCATTACGTGGTTTGAGAGTTATACAACTCCAGGACTACAGAGACACAGGACAGCGATGAGAGTTAGAAGGCATTGCTGGATATATTAGTAGTTATTTGTAGTATATGAATGAGCGCGTCAATGCTATTGTAAATGCTGCAGTGCTACGGGAGGAACATTTTATAAACACATGTATCAGCACTGAATCTTGCGGCGCAATGCAACACCTATCGACAGGATATATGTAATATTTCATACATCTATAATGCTAGGAATACATATGAATATGCATACCACCCCAGACTGAGCGGTGGTAACCGGGGACCCTTCACTTACCGACAGCTAGACATATATATATATTGACTAGTATCTAAGTTATTGAGCATCTATGTACACTTGTGGGTGGATATATCGCGTGGGGTTGCGCAATGTTTCTGGCTAAGTGAGTGAGTGATATGCGGCCGATGCTGATATTATATAGTCGCCAAAAAAGACAAGCAGTTGAGTTGCGAAAACGCAATCATGGTGGACCATAATGATCATTTGAAGTCCATGGTAGATTTAGTTCTGTCATTCTTTTCTGAATTCACACATCTTTTACATTGTGAATGATCCACACGACCTCTGAGAGGCCGTGAGGGAGCGCCAGCCGCCAGAGACATATGCGATTTTCTTGGACATGTACACTACACGATATGCATTTTTTTCAAACCCTTCGCGGTTTAATTATATTTAATGCACACACTCATTTTTTGTTTGTTAACATTTATTGCAATAGAGGGTGGGCCACAATCGGTGAGGGATTTATGATCAATAGTTACATATTGGATATGTTATAGAGCTATACTGTTCTACGTGGGGATATAAATTCCATGTCGAGCGTTTAAGGCTGTGAAGAGACAAATCAAGTCCATTCCTCCTAGGTGCCGAATTCTTCATCTTTTATTGAGTTTCACAGAAACGAGTTGGAAATCCACAATTCCACCACGACTCACCAGTCTTTCAAGTCTCAACTCTCAAGCCCAAGGACAAGGTCTCAACTCGAAAGTCTCAACTCTTTGTGACAAATTTGAAGAAAAAAATTACTAAAACGTCAACTTGACTCAACGGTCAAGCCTGTCCATAAAAAAAATTAAAAACTGTAAATACAAGACTATGTACGGGACTACGTGACTAAATACGTTTACATCACAGTAGCTGCAGCAGCAGCTGCAGCTGCAGCTGTTTAGTGTTTACACCTTACAATATATTATAAATATTTTTTTCTACAAAACAATCAATTAAAAATAACTGTGGAGAATGTCTTTATACGGCACTGGTGACAATAAAATTATTAACCACCTCAGGCTCAGTTTCCTACCAGTCTCATACTTCTACTTTTCGATTTAAGATGTAACTAGCGTGATTTTAGCCCATTTATTGCACTTGTTGTATTTGTTCTTTATCGGCCTCAGAGGAGAGGTCGACGTATGTTAGACACGAATAGTGTCAACTGTAGAACCATGGGCGAATCCGAAGCAATAGCTAAGACAGCGGACGCCTATAAACATGTATCTAACTGCTAGCATATGTCAAGCCCTTAAGACCGACAAGGACCTAACACAAGTGCAACAAATGGGTTGTATCCACGCTACAATATCGAACATTTAAGTCGAGCGCTTTTAGCCGACAGATAACAAACAAACCGGCAGAAAACACATCTCACAAGTGCTTAAAATCACGCTAATTACATTAATACACCTATATTTAAGCAAATTAAACTCGAAAAAGTTTCCTAGTATGAGACAGGTAGGTATCTGGAACTGAGGTGGTTAATAATTGTTTTGTCACCAGTGCCATATAAAGACATTCGTTTTCACTTTTCTGGTTTTTTAAAAAGAAATTCGAAAAGAAATTATGTACAAATGTATAATGTACCAGACTACCAGCTATTTATAAAATATAAATATTTACATATCTACTGATACACCGCCTTACAGCTTACGGCTTACGGCTTACAGTGATACATATTAAGTTATCTACTTCATACTACTAAATATATAGTCTACTTCACTCTACGACTCTGCATACTGTACTTTGTCTTTATACTTAGTATATTACAAATTCTTCATATTTTGCTCATACAACAGTTTACCAATAAGAAAATATATCGGTGATCAAGATCACTCTTAGAATGTCGATGAGTAATTTTCGAAGAGGAGCTGGAGAATCCAGAATCCGAGATTCGGGAATCCACGAGGATTAGGCGCTTATAAATAGCACAAGACTACAAGTGTTGAAATGTCATGACCCTCTAGAGAGAGAGAAAGAAAAATTTGCCACAACAGACAAACGTCCGTAGGACGAAATGTTAAACTTGTCTTGTAAATATTTTTATTAATATTTCTAGAATTCATTCGAAATAATTAAATTTACATTCCACAGTGGGGTTTCGCCATCTGTCATGAGCCCATGATCTGTTCGGGGGTTTATTTGACAAGACACTTCACCCATATGTAGGCGAGTAAGATCTGAAGCGTTTGTTGTAACGAAGGGGAATTAAGAGGGGAATGCCGAAATGGGGAGGAGGGGGGGGGAGGGGTTCACGCATCCCAAAGCAAATAAAGTGCATAAAGAGGTCTTAGCGGTGACCTATATAAACACCTCAATGATGGATTGAGTTCTTCACAAATATTGTTACTAATATCTTGTTTTTCATAAACTGACATAATGTTTGGTTCGGAATTAATATACGCTCTGTGCCTGGTATTCCTTGCCACTGTTGCTGCTGCGTTCCCAAGTAATGTAGATACGCTCGTCAAACAATACGGCGAGATGTATTTGAAGGATGGAATTGTTCCCCAAGTTGCAAAAACACATGCTTTCATGAAGGAGGGCAAGGTACACATGCATGTCGACCTTCTCGGTATTACATTCGAGTTTCTACTCGAACCCACATCCGTTTTCAACCAAGACTTAATCATCTCAGTTGTCAAAGGTGGTGGGGTCGCGGAGAATGATGAGCGAAACGCTGACGTATCTGGAACAGCTATTGTGCACGATAATGGATTCAACAAGGTTTTGATGTACACAATTGGCGAAACGGAGTACACATTAGACGGATTCGGCCTAGAGTTTGATTCTGGATATTCCTATTTCTACGCCGTCAAGGACGTCAAAGTGGACCCCAATCTGACGGACGAGGCAAGAACATATGAGTACTATGAATGACACATGCACAGACTATCGAATGTGTAAGTACTAAACATGACTCAAGTACAAGACTATGTCTACAAAAGTTTCTATAGTGCTCAAGGCAACTTATCCACCAGATGGCCCTGTGCGTGACCAAGCGCACAGTCGCCAGATCAAGTTTCGGAGATAGACTGTTGGTACCAGTAGTGACGAATGAAATATGAAATCAGACAAGGGGTAAGGGCGTTTGTCAAAGGTACAGTGTTCAATTTTTGTCTGTCGGACTACTAGCGGATAGGGGAAGCGAAACCTGCGCATTGTGGTAAGTAAAT
>NW_014039094.1:0-14819 GCF_001186125.1 Sphaeroforma arctica JP610 | reverse complement strand
TATCGTCTGATGCTCTGTAACGGACCGTTAAGCTATACAAATAATCTAATTCACAGTGATAAAAAAATGTGTCTTCATACATCACGGCAGAGAAATGCCTTCAATTCAACCTTCATAGAAGCATACACTGCCTCCCGTATGTTTCACCGTATTATCACCACCGGACAACATGTCATTCTATGCACCACATACCGTTTATCACATATACGGGTGTCTAACATATCTATGACCCCCAACTACGCGTACACTAACATTATTAACTAGCTACCCACCCTTGTGTCTACTGCAACAACGATAAATAGTTAAACACTCTTGTGTCTTTGTACCAATGATACATATGTACACGCACACTATCTACACTAACAAGCTACATACCCTTGTGTATCGTGACCTAGATCTCTCAGTATCCTATTCAAGTTGTCGTGCATATCACCTGAACCCGCTTCCGATCGTGATTCGTTGCGGTGCTCACCATGGTACCCCGACATTCTACTTTCACTATACGTTAGTAGCCGCACGTTTGAAATATGAATGCCACACGTTATATACAAGTCGATCTCTTTATATGTTTATACAAGCAACTAAAGCTCTATCCACTGTATACACGGAAAGCAAAGCTATCATTTATATAGCGGATATGTGTTCTGTTGCTGCGAATCGTCTCTGTTGTGTACGAATGTATGGTCTTTTTTGACTGTATGTCTAGTGCCGAGTGCTGACCCTAAAAACCCAAAACTTCATCACCCCCTAAAAAAAAATTTATTGAATTTTGGTAACTGGGAAACGGGACAGTCCAGCCCTACAAGGGAGACTTAGGGCAGCCCTATCCCTAGTCTAGAGGACAGCCTGGATTGGACGTCCACAACTCGACATCATGATGTAAATTGTTGTCAGAGGACCAGGGTCTGAAGACTCCTGGTTAAGACTACTACTAGAGGCCGACCTCTACTATTGAGTTTACTACAAAAGCTCTAAATAGTAAATACAAGAAGTAACCAGGCTCGGGGGTGGCGTAGCCACCTAAGCTTGAAGGGCCCCACAGTGAAGCCCGAAGGGCCTCACCGCAGGAACGATGAGGCTCAAACTATAAACCGCTGGAAGGCGTTTGATTGGCTGATTTCGTTCGCTTATAAGATAGTACACACAAATACATCGTTGAGCGTTCAAATGGGCAATATGTGCTTCCAAGAAGCTTGTATATCGTATATATTGTAGATGGTGCTAATTACATACAGTGTATCTAGAGTGGCAGTCCTCCCATCATGCCTCGAGGGGCACGTGTACTAACTTTCAGGAAGGGATTATTACACGCTCATCTAAAGAGTCGTTGTATTGTCTGTGTAACGATTGTACCTTGTAGTACCTTCACTCCAACTTAATGTTGGGCTTTCTGTCACAAGACTTAGTGTGATAGCCATTGGTCTTCTCACACTTGTCACACTTTGTGAGAAAGTGTGAACAGGTGGATGCATTCATGTCATACCCACACTGTACGTCGGCACATTTCTTAATCTCCTTATATGGAGGTTCATTGTCCTTCGTCTCCGTGTGTACCCGTTTATTGGGTCGCGTTGATTGAGTAGAGTCGCGAGCACGTGTCTGGTTAGGACGCGTCTGATGAGGTTTATCAACTTACGTCTGGCGTGAGAGATATCCTTGATCAGGGAACTCGCGCGGTTTCTTATTTACCCCCTTTCCCTTCCAGATTACTCGGTGTGTGGGGAAAAGAGTAGATACAGTGTCATAAAACTGTTCCCACGTAAGTCGGGATAGATGAAACTTTTTTTCATGTTCCTTGTCTCGAGCCTCAGTTGTGTGCTTACGTCGCAACTCGGTGTACAGACTTTCTCGATCGTTGTTCTCTATGTTCTTACAGAAAACATGCATAACCAGGAACTCGTACCATCGCTTAGCCTTGTCCTTTGTTATATCTGGACGTTTAAGGTCAGCATCAAGTTTCAGAATGTAACTCTGAATAGGAGTATTATCAACTGCATTTAAAATTGAACTCAGTCCTGTACTTTGCATGTCCTTGCTTATCAAGGACGTAAACAACCAACATACAGCTGGCCAGTCACGGCAAGTGTCTAGCTCATGCTGGTGTCGCTGCAAGATCAAGTAACTTGTTTCTGTAGGGTCGAACGACTGCATTAAAGCGGAAATCCATTGCTGGGGAGCGATATCATTCGTCTCCAGCATGACCGTGAACGCAGTAAGCGTATGGGTTAGCGTGTCGAGGTCATGGTTGTTTATAAACTCGACCCGCTTGCTGTTGGCATCCCAGTTCGACTTAAGTCGACTGATCTGTCCCTTGTTCTTCTGGTTATCCCGGTGGTCTTGTCCACGTTGGGCCTGAAGTGGCTGATCGATGCGCTTCTGCTTGATCGTAATCATATTAGCAAAATATGATACGTCATCAGCACGGTGCTCGTCAAGGGCGATTTCCATCTTAATGGTGTAATCGTCGACCGATTTATTAAGTTCGGTCACCTCGTCAGAGTGGAAATCTTCTGCGGGTTGGCGTAATGCGATGCAATCGAAGTGATTAAATTCGACATCGTTAACACGTTTCCGTGAGTGTTTATTGCCCTTTTAAAAGTCCATGGTCGAGGCCTTTCGGTGCTCTGTTCCTTGGATAGTAGTTAGTATTATAATCTTGGGTGATTCATGCTTCTGGATGACATACCCAGTCTTAACTGGTTTCCGACGATTGTCATCCCAGTTGGGTAAAGGTGGCGGAGTACTTTTACCTGCCTCTGGGTCCATAATACCCTCAAGGACGGGCGACTCATGGTCGGGCGTTAGAACAGGCGAATAATTAGCCTGGAGTTCTGGTGGTAGTACCTCGTAAGGTATAGATATGCTAAGCACATCTGGGTCAGCTGCCACAGGTTTGGCGCTCAGGTTCTTACGCTTTTTGGACGTAATTGCCAGCCGACGTTCTGTCCACTTCTGTAGGGCTTCAGTAGTGCCCGGAGAAACATGCTCGCGTAAGTGCTGTACGTGTTTTCTTGATGCATACATTCGATCTACATGTTCAACAGTCATGCCTTTCCCAAAGGCGGCTAACTGATTCTTAATGTCAGTGTTTTCAGTAGTTAACTTACTTATGCGCGTTGGCTCAGTGGTCTCGGACGTAGATTCGGGCTTGCCACTTGAGCTTGCCTCCTCTTCTGGTTTCGGTATAGGTACCTTCTAAGATTCGTCTTTGTCCCATATAATTGGGAACTTTTCTTTCTGAGTTTCATCAGAAGAATTGGTTGGGGCGTCTTGAGATGTGTCCCTTGTCTCACTTCTTGGCCTCGTAAATGCAAGCTTCGAAGTTGAGGCAATAGTTGGCCCTCGGGCTCTATCTGCAAGAGTAGTCTCATTGATCAAAGTGGCTACGTCCTTATTCGAAGCATTGTCCTGACTATTATTGTCGGAGATAAGTGCTTCGGCTACGGTGAGGTTAAACGCATCGGCAGCAGCGGCGGTTGCTTCTGCGGTAACAGTAACGGCTTCTCTCTCCATCATTTTACGTTCGTCCTTGCGTTTCTTTGCAGGCGTATTGTCTTCTTTGTCATAATCTTAACTTATGACTTCAGTTTTATTCTCTTAAAGAATGACTGTGCTTACAAAAAAATTCGTGGTAGTTATCTACCTTTACGCTAAGTAGTTAATACCTTTGCTGACTTTATAATGTGTAAGATTTGGTCTATCAAGGCGATATTAACGCCTTGGAGTAATTAAACGCTTAGGTTAAGTCTAAGTATAACTAAATTCGAAGTAAATAAAAGAAATGAGTCTTTTAGTAAAGTTAGGTATGCCTCGTGGAAACAGCAATACTCTGAGGGATTTTGAGGCTGAGACATTGCCTATATATAATCCTCTCAGTACTGTTTTTCGCCGAAAGGATTTTATTTAGTGTTTCGTGGTCGCTCTTATCTAAACTATGGTATGTTTCGTTGGGGCGAATCCGAGAGACTCATAAAATCCTATCTTTAGAAAAAAAGAAAAGAAAAAAAAGAAAAAAACTACTTGATGTCCAAAGTTATTGCTTTAACAAATAACTAGCCACTTTTCAAGAATTACCGACTTAGCCTTCATCAGACTGGCACATCTGGTTGGCTGAACGGAGGATAAACTAAGCAACGCTAATAGTCCTTAGAAACCTATGTTCGGTTGAGCCATCTCGCTACCGAAGTATTCAGATATAAATAGATTTGGAAGGTTAATATAGTTCTATTAATAGAACTAGACCAAATCTTATATTTGGTATTTTACTCGGGCCTTTTAATGGCCTTGTCCAAATATCTAGTATGTAAAATGGAAAAGGTATTTAATCAATAAAAACCGATAAAACCATTTAAGAGTTTACGTACTTTTAAGAGTACGTTTTACGTACTATTAAGAGTACGTTTTTATTACAAGATTCTAATGTGGAGGCCCGGCTTTTACAGTATAGAGTATTCTTGTTGTCCTAAGATCATCCATCTCCGTATGCCAATACAGTATAAGCCGTGTCGGTGGACACATAATGCAAAATCTTTCGCGGCTCTTTTCCTCAATCACATGTCAAAGTACATGCGATTCAAAGCATCTCGCGTACGGGGTAGAAATTTATAAACAGGTCACGTGTTGTAAATCAACACGAGGTGTGAATGAGGCAGATGAGAGCTCAGCTTTAGGATTAGCAACAATGATGCAAGAGATAGAGCTCATATGTGGAGCTAACCCGGTACTTGCCGAGAGTTCAGACTGCAAACCCATGTTAGAGCAATATTGGGAACAGTGCAAAGAAACCAGATCGGATAATAGCGTTTTCTTGTACACAGACAACTGCTGCAATACAAGCATATACATTGGATATGGGGCAATGGCAAGATCAACTTTGTCGGAGAAGGTGAAGCAATATCCGCAAGCAAAACTAGCATATTTTAATTTGGAGGAGAAAAATATCCGATACTTATACACTAATCAACAATCAGAAACGGCTGTAGTCAGTCGAGATCGAAACATTCCTGTCAGACTATGATAACGTTCATATGTCCGTGGACCCAGAGTGAAAGCCGCTACCAGTAAGGCGAACATGGTCACAACTCACACCGAATGAACGGAAATTGCATCATGCGGCTGTGTGCACAATCGGTGCAGCACTTCCTGATGATATATACAAAGTATGGGTATTTCTTATGTCCAGATTAGTGTCGGGATTCCAGACAGATGAATTGCGGAGGTTATTTTGCAGTAAGAGGTCGAGTAAACCCGGGGAGTCCATATACATATATGGTGCCAACATCAATTTAGACTCAAGGAAACTCGCTGAAGACTTCGGAGGTACACGCTTCACCGCTACGCGAGAATTGACGGCCGCTGCAAAGGACTTTGGCCTAGTTGACCGGAGTCAGGGAATGATGAGCAGGGCGAATCTATCGAGATCCCAATTAGGATTAGACATGTACAAAGGGAATAATATAAGAAAATGTGACTGGACTAAGCCATTGTCAGGCGAGAATGCGAGAAGATTTTCTGGGTAATGGCTGTATATTTTTAATAATTTTCATCTGTACTGTTTGCATCACAGAGTATATGAGAAAGCATCCAATGATACTCACTCCATCAAACCATTCCCTGTACACTCCAAGGTATACTCTGCTTTGGATGTGCTGATCCCGTTGAAGATTGTTTTAGGATTTAGGAAAAATGAAAATGATATTGGGGACGCCATTTTCGTGCACAAAGTTGATAGCACTTTAGTATGTCACGGAACAGTTATAGATGGCGGGCATGGGAGTGCTAGTACGGATAATATTATTTATCTCAATTTGGATAAAGTTTTATATGTCTACATATACATCAGGCTTATATTCGTTGGAGAGGTTCTGGAAAAATTGAAGGGAAGTTGAGATTGTCGATCTGCCGCGAAAAGCTCGGGGCGAGTGATGCAATAATAGAAGACACACGGTGCGTTAGTTTACGGCGATGGATACAGAATACCTCTACCATTGGGTGAGAACTAAAACCTGTGTGCCATCGCGTGTAATAAAGCTGTCGCACACTTGTAGTGGTAATATGGGCTGAGTCGGTCTGAGATATTTTGAACGTGATACCAAGCAGAGTGAGGTTGTCACTCGCAATTCTGTTTTGGAGCGAAGTTGGGGGCTGTCCGATACCACACCATACAACTGATGTATTTGGAATATCCTGGCTAGCCATAGCGGGAAGTATCATAGGTGGTACCAGAAGTCTCGAAGATTTGGTCTGAACCAAAATCTGGAAATAGTACTTCAGTAAAGTGATGAGACGGGATATGGGAAACATCAATCTATCGACTAGTACTGGATGGGAATGAATTGGCGCCTGTTGTTCATGAAGAAGTAAGCTCCCGAGATGCTTATGGAGAGCCCATATGCCGTGGTAATCATGCGGATCCTGTAGTTGTTGTAGTAAGTCCGGTCTAATACCAGAATACGCCTTATCAGAGAACTGATACAGGCAAAGTGGCTGGACGGAAAAGTCTTATCTCCAGGGCACACAGGACAGAGGCATCCACCAGTACGATAGTCAAGCAATTTGAACAGGAACATGTTGGTTGCTATCATGGTACAAAGACGGATTGAGGTGTGTTCGCGGCAATGGGTAAAGCTATCATGGGATGGCTTGTCCCTATCCGTGATGAGCAGTTCTCCTCGTACAAATTGATAGTAGTATTGACGGCGAGCCTTGCCAGCTATCTACTGGTCGTGAGACGTTGTGTGGTAATATGTTGGATCTGCTCGTGGAGCATACGGAGTTATTTGTGTTGAGATGTGCACCCACACTTTGATTCTAGATAAGCGTAACTACTGAACGGGAATTTATCCGGAGGTCTGTTACGTGTCCAAGCGGGCCTCGAAAGTGGGGCGAGTGGGTTTGTACTGTTGATTGATTCAAGATGTAGTCCCAGGCAGCCACCAAGGTACTCCGCAAATTGGCGTGCTGGAAGTAAACTGCAAAAGCGAATAAGACGTGTGCGCTGGTATGGGAGTTTTGAGAATATAGTGCCGGTTATGATAGCTGCTTGAATTAGTGCTGAGTTGTACCGCTCGTACAGCGGCTTTAACGCGGCATGCCAAATAGATGGAGCCCATGCGATAATGTTCAGACCATAGGTGGCCGTCGAAAGAATAAATGTCTTGAATATTTCCAGTCGATTTCGCGGGTGACCCCAGCTAAATCCGTGAAACCCATACGCCCGGAAGGATACTATAGCTTGGAGTAAAGCTGCCACGAGATGGTCCATGTATTTTACAATGTCGATACCCGGTATGCCCTGGGACAGTTGGAATCCTGAGTATTTGGAAGGCTGTGGACAGATGTCAGAGAGTTCCGCCGCGATAGGCATGGGAGGGATAAGTAGGCGTCTGTTGAGAGCGTTCGCATTTGGGGAGCCTACTATTGTTAGCGTAATGAGATGTCCTTTGATACAGAAAAGCGGTACCTCGTACAGCATACTCGACGATCTCTTTCGGGGCTTGAAAGTCCCTTGTTCTAGACTAGATTGTCGACCCCAATCATCGATCGCGTTCAAGAAGGGTTGCAACTGAACAGACTGCGGAGCCTAGATGCGCGTGTCATCTACAAAGAGGTAGGAGCGGAGGAGTTTCGGCCGAAATTATGCAAGCGTAATAGCCAGGGAGTCCATATAAATAATAAAAAGCTGTGAATCAACAATCGAACCTTGGAGTATACCATTCGTTCTATTTAATAAAGGTGAAAGCTCCCCACGATACGTCACCCGTGTGGGAAAATTTTCGAACAATGCGCGGAGACTACTGATCCAGTTCTCTGGCATTCCAGCGTGGCGCAACAGCATCCACATGCGCGGGAGAACCACTTTATCGTACGCTTTGGTGATGTCAAGACACGCATCATTCCAGGCTTCCTCGGATTGTGTTTCAGATTCTATCGCGACTAGGGTATGAATAAGATGTAATAGCCGGGCCTCCACGTTAGAATCGTGTATATAAACCTACTTTTAAAAGTACGTAAATTTCGTTTTCCTTAAATGGGCTTTAACGGTTTTATTAATTAAATACCTTTTCCATTTTACATATCAGATATTTGGACAAGGCGATTAAAATCTGATAATAGAATTATATTTACCTCCCAAATCTATTTATAACTGAATACTTCGGTAGCGAGATGGCTCAACCGAACATAGGTTTCTAGGGACTATTAGCGTTGCCTAGTTTATCCTCCGTTCAGCCAACCAGATGTAACAGTCTGATGAAGGCTAGTCGGTAATTCTTGATAAGTGACAAGTTACTGGCTAAAACAATAACTAAGGACATCAAGAGTATTTTTCTTTTCTTTTTCTTTTACTACTTTTTTCTTCTTCTAAAGATAGGATTTTCCATAGTTTCTATTAGAGCGACAACGAAAAGCTAAATAACATCCCATCGGCGGAAACAGTACTGAGAGGATTATATATAGGCAATGTCTCAGCCTCACAATCCCTCAGAGTATTGCTGTTTTCACGAGGCTTACCTAGCTTTACTAAAAGACCCATTTCGTTTATTTTACTTTGAATATTTTTTATTTAGACCTAACTTTATAGGCGTATAATTACTCTAAGCCGTTAATATCGCATTGATAGACCGAAACTTACAATGACAGGAGTAACGTGGTTTAAATTCAGCTTGAGTTGCATGGGTGGCTGATCCGGGGTGATTTGTTACCAGCTGTGCGAAGCACTTCTCAAAGATGCGTCGAACACTCTGCGTTGATGTTATCGGTCGGAAATCATCCGTGTCTGCTTTCTTCGGATGGGCTGTCAAGAGGGTACAATTGAGAGCTTTAAGGAATGCAACAGCCATGAGGGCGGAGAATGCCTCAGCCAGGATGCTAATGAGTGGGCTGTCAGGGTCAGGGCGTTTCATAGTTGGAGGTTCAGTTGATCGTTCTACTGCGGCCTTAAGGAGAAAGATATGGATACCATCTTGACCAGGACCCTTGTTTGGATAGCGCAACATTGCCTCCAGCACCATCTCACGAGTGAATAACTGCATTCGATGGAGGTGTTAGTGCTGTGTCCGGTGGGATGACGTGTGGGTTAGTTGAGTTGAAGAGATCTTGGTAGTGATCCGTCAGTGCAGCGCCCGAATCCTGGACGCCTGGTATACATGGCTGACGCAGTGATCGACGTTGATATGCTATATCCCTGTACATCTGGATGTTGTGCTGGGCAACAGAACGCGGGCGGAAACGTGTGATTTGGCAGTTTTTTGTACCCACGGTTTGTCAGTGTCACAATAGTAACCTCCAAAAATGGTAGAGTTTGCTGCGTAGCGCCAAATTCGATCTCGAATACGTTCCAATCCGTCTGACGGCCCATGTATTGTCAGGTATGACCGTAACAGGTGTTGATGATCGCGTATCTCAGCTTGAAACTACAGAATACGGGCTTTGTTGTGCAAATGATGCAGTCGGTGGCGATACCGGTTGTAGCCGTGGGATGGAAGACTCTAGTGCTGAGGTGGTGATTCAGGCGGGGGCACTCGCCGGAGACGGACTAACTGGTTCATTCGGGACCACCTGAAGATCGAGACCAAATTTGTGGTCCTCGTGGATTCCATGATCCGCAAGAAGGTAAGTTTGAAGAGAGGCTGGGTTTGTTGACCTGTGGAACGCGTGCACTGTATCGGTAGATCTTCCCGTATCGAGGTATTGCTGGCCACTATCGTCTTTTTGCTGGGTGCATTGTTCGTGGATGTGTGGTCATACTTTCTGGCTTTAAAATTGAAATCACCCCAAACAACATCTGGTTGGAAGTTGCCAATACCAGGAGGGTTCATATAGTGTTCAACTTCTGCCTCTGTAAAGGGGTTGAGTGAGAGGTAGAATACAGCCATTCGAATACCAAAGCAGGAGAAGAATATCGCATATGGTGATGAATGCATGAGATGGAACTTCGATGGGTGATGCTTGTTAAATATTCCAATACTACAGTGTGAGGGATGTACGGGATTGTGTCGTGCAGTGTGATGTAAGATTAGTGCTTCGTGGAAAAACGTATATGATTTAGAAAAGTCACATTATGCCAGGTTTCAACCACACACATAACATCAACCTGATCCAAAATCGAAATATCATTCAAATACTTATCTGACCTCGTGGGCTCGCTTTAATCCTTTTTTAAACCCTAAAAACCCTGAAGTTGTTAGAGTGCAATGTAGTAGGCATTAAATGAAGTGCAAATGTATTTATTTGGTTTTATACCTAAAGTGTTTGTGCTAGTGTTCAGCCGCTTGGGCTGACCAGGGTAAAAACTCATATGGTCAGTGTGAAAAACCTTATGCAGAACACTTTAACACTTCGATGCTTTATTATTTCAACTTCTCTGCAACTAAATCTCACCCTGATCACATGATGCCTTTCCGCATAGGTTGTGACTCACATAGAACCGCGGATATTATTAGAATGTTGCGGTTGACATACTTAATCCACTCTCGGGAATCGGTTGCGAAACTTAATCTGCTCTCGGAAGTCGGTTAAGTAATAACTCAACTCTTGGGAGTAATTTGAGCAACTTGATTAGCTCTCGGGAGTGAGCTAACTCTGATGACTTCCATATATCAAAGATGGTTTCTTGCTGTAAAATCTGGCCTGGGACCTGTAGTCTCTCATAACCTTACAATCGACAACAAGGAGGTGAATGATCAGTCAGATAGAGATTCCAGAGATGGATACTGACTAGCTTGCGATAGTTGCGCCACCATCCATGTACTTCTCTATAAGTACCACAAACATCACCTCGTCAGCATCATGCGCATTAATGACCGGTATGCGCTCGAAGTAGCTAATGGTACAATCATTTATCTGAAGTATGTGGCTCAGCCAGGAAACTTGGGGGGCGTACTCATTGATACGACATTTAAAACTGTACTACTAAGTATCAGACTACTTTCAGCGCGACACTACTCATTTGAGTTCACCAACAACATCATGATGTACATATTCCTATCAAGCTTCGGAACCACAAGAGTACATGAAAAGCACAGAATATACTGTGTACACATCGACGACATAGCTATGACTACAGTGGAACCATCGCTGGAGAAAGCCAACCACATTTCATGGCACAACAGGCTCGCGCACCCCAGCTACGTCCCAAAAGATTTACTCTACATAAGGCAACCAGAGGAACGATGCAAAGCATGCACTATTGCTAAAAAGAACAAGAATACAAACAAGGAACGACAGCATGAACCTACTACAGAGCCTCTCGAGTTAGTCTTCGTGGACATAATAAGACCGTTCGTAACGTCAAATAAGATACAACACCCACTTTGTGTCAATTATAGACAATTTTTCTAGCATAGCCAAAGAGTATCCGATCCGCGATCTGAAAGCGACAACAGTTTTGGCTATGTTACACACCTTCGATGAATGGTACATCTTAACTCATCGTCGAGTGCAGTGTATACATATGGATCGAGGCTCACAGTTTACAGCAAACGTAACGAGGCGCCGCATGCTTGCGTATTTGGGATACTGCTCGAGGTACTCACCTACGGCCACACCACAATACCATGGCAAGGTAGAGAGGCTCCATGGTACACTGGTCCCTAGAATGCTTGCACAACTGAAGTGTGCCCGTCTACCGACTACTATGTGGGCTGAATCACTGATTCAAACTACCAACATATGCAATGCTATACCCACCAACGAGAAGAGCTCATCCCATACGAGAAGTTTATAGGATACGCATTTCCGATAGAAATGTTCAGAACATTCGGGTGTCACATCGCATACAAGACGGCAAAATCGACGACAAAGCACTGGATGGTATTATTCTTGCGCAGCCCTTGAACACAACACCGGACTCGTATCGTATATACTCACCTCTGACCAAGCGTATAATATAAAACCGAGACGTCTATATATTCGAAGATGAATTCTTTGTCTGGGAAGACAACAAATGTACAACCGCTATCGCACCACCTGACACTACGAACAGTAGTACATTCATCCAAATCGAGAATGGCGATTTCCAAACAGTCGCAAGGACAACATCGACAACGTAAGATATGCTTAGCCAACAAGCCCAGCCAACTGTGACTACCAAAACACAACATGATCTCGAAGCAACCATAGCTAGAAGAACGGCAGAAGGTCGCCAAGTCTCTCGAGAACTGCGGGAGCTTGCGATAGATGATAATAATGTCGACTGGTATCACGATAGCCGCCGTAAGAGACGAACTCTTAGCACTACGCACACTGTCAATTCAGCAACTGCAGCAATGGAACCGAAAACATACAAAGATATATATGAGATGCCAAACGCAGCCGATGTCAGCATTTTTGGTGATGGAGAGCTTGGTGATACAGCGCAAGGCATTCACTCTGGTTGACAACAAACCGCGAGAGAAATCATTATTCCCCCCTCGATGGGTTTTCAAGGCAAAAACGGATGAATCATGACAAGTCGCATGACTCAAATCACGTCTGAACGTAGCAGTATTCAATGCAAAGCAGGGAGTCGATTACGATGAAAGCTATGCCCCAGGAGTAGCCAAGGAAACACTCAGGATCTGTCTAGCTCTAATGGCATACTATGACTTGGACATTCGACAATACGATACACCCTCGGCCTACCTCACTCAAGAACTGGATACCCCTAGCTACATGCGAGTGCCGCAAGGATACGATCTCATCGAACATCTATTGGACCCGTCTCAGAGAAAACTATACCAAAGGCACAAGCAAGGAGACACAGAGGTTGTATGCCGAGTTGACCGTTGCGTATACGGTCTACCACCTAGCGGACACTACTGGTTTAAAGCTATCCATCGGCTTGCTATACAACACAGTTTTAAACAAGCACAATCGGATGGAGCACTATTCATCAAACAAACACACAGTGACTAAATTGCAGCGTGCCAGAGTAAGACCGACGGACAGAAACTAGCTGACGCAATAAAAGGCGAATGGAACACTGTTGATATGGGCCTGCCGTTATGGTTTCTCAAGTGCCAAGTGGAAATACGCCCTGGAAGAGTACGTCTCCAACAACGACAATGCCTAAGAGAGTGGGTCAGTTACGATACCTTGTAGGTCAAACACGAGTGGATATATGCTTTGCAGTTTCGATCCTAAGTCGCTATCTGATAACACCTCAGTACCACCACTTCAGAGGTACCAAGCGCTCTTTGAAGTATCTCGCTGGTACTCAGGACTTCGGACTTGAATACACGAACAAAGAGCCATGTATTCCATATCTGAGTGCAGACAGTATCTTTGCTAGCGATGACACAACAAGACGATTCACCATCGGGCGAGTGGGCATTATATCAGGTGCACGATTCATGTGGGGAACAAACTTGCAACGACTAGTAACAACGTCTACAGCAGAGGCAGAATACGTAGCACAATCTGATACAGCCAAAGACGCAGTATGGGCTAAGAATCTCTTCACAGAATTCAGCATTCCGCTCGTAGTACCCACCACTATAGAACAGGACAACAAGTCAGCAATACCGATGGGAAATGGTATCACGAAATCCCGCCGTACAAAACATGTCGATCTACGATATCATCACATCAGGGAACTCACATCGAACAACACCATCAAGCTAAAATGCATACCATCGGAACAGCTACTCAGTGATTTCTTCACGAAGCCACTCAGCCGAGAGAAGTTTACCGACATACGCGACAGACTAATGACTCGGATGCCAGTATCAACACAGTTCAATTTATAGGAAAGGTAAGTAATTTAAGGTAAGCAGGTGTCAAATGCTTTGTGCTCCTGTCTCTGACTGCAAAATATACAGATATATTGTACCTTGTAAAAAGAGTGTGTATAAACTATTTGTAATATATGTAAAATGAAATTATAAATAATGTACACGCAATATATAACTATATATATTTGTTCATATAGTTCTTCCTATCGATAGACACCCAAGTATTTACTTGTGCGACTGTGTTTTGACATAAAAATACTCTGAAGTTAAAGTTGAATCCCGCAGACAATTTGTATTCATCGATATACATAATATTAGTAACTTACTAGTTCTTTTTAATTTTTATGCGTGATATCGTAAAAGTTGCATACCTGTGACAATTTGTATAGAAATTCACTCGCAGGATACAAACAAAATTGTGAATTTTTCAGCCCACAGACCCTACAGGGACCACAACCTCACACTGACACAAATTTCGTTGGTCAATTCGATCAAAAATTTAAAGCAACCGCACTAAGGATAGCAGTCAGACCGCAGCATAAGAGCCGCACATTCCAAGACCCAAGAGAAAATCTTAGCCTCACAGTCTCCGAATCTCAGCCTCTCAGGACATGTCCCAAAGTCAAACCAATATGCCACAATGCAGAAGGGAGCTGTCCCCCATCATCCACGCCACAGTCCACATCGATTCAGTAAGCAAAATGTATTTTTCAAGAAAATCTCGAGTATTTTTACATGCGAAGTTGTGATGCCTGTCCCCGTACAGAAGATTATCCACGCCAGGCGTGAAGCCCGTCACTGTACAGGAGATCGTCGACTCTTCAGAAAAGTCAACGTTTTCAACAATTTTCATCGAGACAATACTCAACAGCACCAATTCGTAAACGTCTTCGACAAATATACATTGGTTCAACGCTTATCGCCCAATCCATCTAAAGAGTCAACAATTTCACAATCCAGGTCTTAAGTCTTCAGTTTCTAATTTTTAGCCTTCAGACTTTAGCCCTTGTTGATTGTAAAATTGAGGGGGAGTTAGAGACTACAGGTCTCAGGCCAGATTTTACAGCAAGAAACCATATTTAACTTATAGAAGTCATCAGATTTAGC
>NW_014039095.1:7806-14831 GCF_001186125.1 Sphaeroforma arctica JP610 | reverse complement strand
ATATATATATATATATATATATATATATATATATATATATATATATATATATATATATATAATAGAAATATTTATAATAGTTTAATATAAACAGAGAGACTGATTCACTTGAAAAGAACAAAGTGAATAGACAGCATTAGTGTACTGTCAGCTACAACTGTTCACTACATGAACGGTATATGACAAAACTCTTTACACACATATTGGGGACAAAGTTGTTTATCGAGTACTCCCCAGTGCCATAGAGCAATACAATACTGCTAAATTTCTTCAACCGTCATATTGTGACAATTACCTGTTTACTATTAAGCCGACAATAATCTAGAAGAGGGTAAACAATTTTTTTAACCCGATGAAAAGAGTTGCACACGCGTGTATTGGGAATCCTAGTGAAATATGGTCGATCGTATTCGAGGACCTTGAAACATGAAGCTCTACTGTGTATACGATGCTGATTGGGACTTTCATTTGTATGTACCCTGCAAAATTAAAAGGAACCTCGTCTATGGGAAGACAAAACAAGAAAATGTCATATCAGACCCCCAGTCTTCATGGCCATAAGCATAAAATTTCAAGCCGGTGTCAATTACACGGCAAACAACCTCCACTGTGTGAGCTTTACGTATTGTGATACCCAGTCGACTTCCAAAGATTTCTGTTCTTGAATTTTCTATGACCTCACTTTGAAGTACATATTGTATATCATGTCCCCAATTCATTCGAGCTAGTTTATTCTTATCCATTAAAAGGCGACTTAGCCTACCAATTTTCACGAATTTAAAATTTGAGATTCTTCAGCGAGTGTTCTGCGACCACGCTGTCGTAATTTGAGGCGTCGAGCTTCGCTGCCTTCCCCGTTGCTGTGCCTAGTGTTTGTCCCACTCTGACCAGTGTTTCCATCTGAATAACATATAAGATGGGGGACTTCAGATAAATGCAAGTGATTGAAAACAGGAGTTGAACTCGTATACGGGTGACATGGATATGATAAAGCAAATGAACAAATAATCTTATGTACGGAAGCACAATAGTGCAATGCCGCCATTCGAGCTCACTGGTGCCAATCGCTGATATCCATTCCGAGTATCTTGTCCCATTTGATACCGAGGTAAGTAAAATAAAATATTAATCCAAACAAAAACGAATCCCTTTCTTCAGATGTATAATACAACAGTGGATGACCTATGGGCGTGAGAGTGGGGAGTAGCCTTGACCGTATGTTTTCTTGGACGCATTTATCAGTACAATACGCTTTCATGGGAGGCATTCACCAGTATGATCCCGCATTTACATAGATAAACCCACGTATACAGTTTTTATGCATGACCGCTTCGCCACAAATGGAAGTACAGTCATCGATACATTCATAAGGAGGCGCACCTCACATCACCAACGTTCACATAAACAAAACTTGTACAATTTGCACTAGCACATACATACATACTGCCGCTAGCATCCACATAAACTGCCACCTGTTTGTGTGTTTAATGTCGCGTAAACTTTTACTGACTTACCGACCGCATACTAGTGGCTAAGAGGTCCGTGTCCATATTGATGACACCTTCCTGGAATACCACTATGACTGTTGACCCGCCGAAAAAGAAGGTGCCGTGCTCGTCAAACTTCTTCAAATCCTAGCATAGTGGAGTGAAATACTTTGCATATCAGTTCGAATCCTGAACAATATAAGAGTTAGACACTAAATCCTAGATTATTAGAGTGAAGGACTTCAATTGAGTTCTGGTCTCGAGTAAATTGGAGTGGGGCACTTTCCAAGATAATTTGAATCCTGAAAGGTATAGAGCGGGACACTTCGCATATGCCTTCAAATCCGAACCGTTCAGTGCGAAAGATTTCGCGTATGAGAGCCCAATATCATATATGGCTGCTAAAGCTCGATACCATTTCACGTCGAGAATAGGTCATTTTCGTGACTGTATAGAATCTCCGTACTAAATTTGAGTTGCGAATACACTTAGAATACGCAATGATCTTTCGATAAGCCTTAAGCACTAGTAGATAGACTACTACAAACACAGTGCCACTTCGTGTATGTGTATTCTATGGCGCACGGTACGAACTTAAGATAAGATGTGACCATACGCGCGGCTTGTAAGGTATCGGCATGCGTACTTCCGTTAACGCGTATACCCCACACTTGTTGGTTATTTAGTGCACTCATAGCCCATAAGTGCACAGTTGGGGTCAGATTTGCACAAACAAGGTTAGTATCAATGCTTGCATCACTACACATAATGGGGCATATAAAAGAACATATATTAATATAGGCACAAACTTAGTGGCAGTGCTTGCGACGGCGAACGGGGTGTCTACAATTTACTAGCTGAAATTAGGAAGCGCTTGAAGCACGTATTATACACACACACTCAAACAAGCAAACACACACACGCACACACACACACACATACACACCATATATATATATATATATACATATATATATATACATACATATATATGCACAAATATGAATATATATATATAGTCATAAATTTATCATACTTGGCCGATTTTTGGGAAAATGTCTATACCGCCCACCAGTGTGGCACCCACCGCAACCAGAAGCACCAACCCAAAGGCCTCTGTCATGAACTGTGGGATGTGGATTAGGTAGGTGGAACCAATGTCAAGATCTGAGATGATGTGGTGTTACAAAGGGGAATGGTGATGAAGAACTGGGGCAAGTGATGTTATTGTCAAAAAGTGTGGCATACGGATGTCAGCAGAGGAAATTGCGGCCAACAACGTGCAAATGTGGATTTACTAGAGGGATTGGTGTCGTTGGTGCGATGAAATGTTCCTGGCCTCTGTGGGAACGGTATATGAAGCTTGTGAGACGGAGTGTCGCCAGGAATATGCGCATCATGGACAAACGGCTGACTGCTATGAGACATGCACATACAAATACACACAACGCATATAGAGACACACACACACTTCAACAACTCCAACCCACACACATAAACGCATATGCACTCCAAAAATACAGACGAAAACCATAGGGCATCCACACAGGTGTTCCTATCGCACCATATACGCTCACAACACCACAGGGCTTGTCATGCACTCCAATGAAAGCTCATGCGCGCGCAAAAACTACACCCACACACAAACACTATGTGGCTGTCCGAGATGGAATCCACAGGTATCAGATATAATCCTGCTTTGTCCGTAGACACACAAAAGCCTTCGCTCTTATTCCAAATCGACCTTCGCTCTTATTCGCATTAAATTGACGGTTTAGTACTATACATCTATCAATTATACTCGTATGTTTACTCAAGCGTATGCTCATTTACACACACACACACACACGCACACACAGCTTGTAAATAGCCGAGTTAGATCTCACATGCCTCAGATACAATCCTCTTATTCTCAGTAAACACATCGAAGCCTTCGCTCTTGATCGCAATCGGATTGACTGTGTAGTACTGGCCGTCTATGAATGTCTCGTTGACGTATTTGCCAGTCACCGGCATGTGCCATCTGTGGTAATCCTGCAGCAGTAAAGTGCGAGAAACATTCAGATGAGAAGTGTACGAATCTGGCAAGTACATGGATATGCTAGGTAATATGAATGGTAGGTTCAAATGATAAATATACCAGACGCTACTGACTTCACCCTCGTATGAACACTCACAGACTTATATAGCCAGGATTGATAAATGTAATTCAAAGGCACTTCCTCCCAGTGGCCAAAATATCAATGAAAAATATTCAAGTATTCTATAAACCACTGGAACATATTTGGAGGAGCATATTATGTACGAGATAAAATCATGTTTTGACAATTCCTACTACATATATGCATACGTACGTCAATATTCACTCGAGTATACCACTTCCTAACGGCCAATAGGCACTTGAGTCCATGTGCGTAAATTAAATATCTATGCGCAATGTGTGCGGTCACCATTAGAAATAACAGGTGTTCAAGGGAGAACTGTGGTGCTGTTCTGTATGTATCTCTGATTTAAAACGTCCTGAATCTGTGGGAAAAAACCGCTCCAAAGCGCACACAGAAAATACAAATGTGTAACTGCACACTACGTGAGGTGCAAGTTTTGATATACAGAGTGATGCATTGTTCGAGAACTGCATCAAATATTGGAGTTCAGAAACAGTATGTCGAGATATAGACATTTCGTTTAGTCGCTTACAAGATTGTTCGCATATGTACAAAATTAACAACCAATCATATCTAAACACCCCGTAGAGTGAACACCACCACATACATGAACAGACACTCCCGCGCACGCGACCACACGTGCAAAATGTGCCGTACCTGTGGTGCAAGTCTTGATATGCAGAGTGACGCGTTGTCAAAGTACGGTACCAGGTGCTGCAGTTCGGGACCGACCATCGATGCGAAGTTGAACTGGGTACCCTTGACCCACAGCCGTTGCGAGTGCTTCCAAGTCTGGAACGTCATCAACCTGGAGGGCGTAGGATTAAGGTAAGATAAATGCCGATCGGTACATATAAGCAATCGGACTGCGGCAAATACGCGGTGCAGTGTACGGGTAGACAGAGACAGAAGTCTATCCCTGCGATGTTAAACTGGATACCCTTGACCTGCAGCCGTTGAGAGTGCATTCATCTGAAACGTGACCAACCAAGACAGCGTGAGAGTAAGGGCACAAGGCTGACAATGGGACATAGTGAACCGCTACATGACCAATGATAGGTGGAAACAATATATACGCAGCCACTGAAAAGACCGACGGATCGAATAAATTGCTCTTACAATAAAGTTGTGAAACCATTGTCAACGCATACAAATTCGTATAATTTATGCCAACGTACACAAATATGTACTATTTCTAAACCAATACATGATTACGTAATATATAAATTATAGATATGTATTGTTATGTGCCAGTTTGTCTATGGGCACTATGAGGTGGGATATTTTGCGCCCCAAATAACAAAACCTAAACTATAGCGCTCTTCA
This sequence comes from Sphaeroforma arctica JP610, assembly GCF_001186125.1. Classification (NCBI taxonomy): domain Eukaryota; class Ichthyosporea; order Ichthyophonida; genus Sphaeroforma; species Sphaeroforma arctica. The sequence goes on along the minus strand of NW_014039095.1, from coordinate 9,853 downwards.
AACGTATGTGTTCGTTGTAGTGACAGCGAAGTACACAACACAAACATGAATATCCATATGCATAGATACTCAGGCACACATGTTTACGAACTCTTAAGTTGAAAACTGTTGAATTTCCTATACACATATTCTAATTATGGTCAACAAAACTCACACCCACTTTGTGATAATGTTAGCAGGGTCAGGACTGACAGCATACCTGGGAATACCACAAACACGTACAAACACACACAGGCACAGGCACAGGCACACGCACAGGCACACAAATACACACACACACACACACACACACATATATATATATAATATAAAATAAAAATATATATACATATAGATAGATACATACATCCACATATCCCCTTCCTCACACCCCGCCCTCCACACACGCATAAACATACATAAGTACAAGGAGATGCACCACATACCTGCAATCAGCACAGCACAATGCGACCTTCTCATTGCCCAATGCGTGATCTCGTCGAGCACCTGATTGATAGGTGAAAAAAAAAGGTCGGAATTTGGGTCTAGGTTTGGAGATGGACGGATCCAATATGTGGGCCAAATTCGAAGATAGGGTACCTATTTTGTGTAGCAGAATATTTCATCCAATATCTGAACGGGCTGCCCAAAGGTACAGCAAAATCATCAGATAAGTATACACCTCCAAGTAAACATATTGATTGTTCACTTATCTCCGAAAAATGAAGCACATCGCCTACCTATAAGCGACAGACACATAACAGCTGCGCAGATTAAGATATCACAAATACAGGCACGACCACATGATTCATCGCAAATAATATCCATGCGCTCATCTGGCATTTTTAAAAACAAACCAATCATATGCATTCATTTTATCGCCGATACTCTACACGCTTCACATCTAGAAAAGAATCGGAGTGGATCACTTAGATATACCTGGTGCTAATCGACGGCTGAAGAATTCGTTGAATGTCCTAAATTCCTCTATTGGCTTTTCTATCTCGTGCGTGGCGATATTGTGCAAGGCCACAAACCTGTCGATTCAGAGACAGAAAATTTAAACCCGAGACGGCAATCCGAGATCTCGAGATTGAGTATAGGGTCATATATACATATATTTTGTTGGAATCACATACACATATACATGTGCAAGTCCGATAGGGACATCCCTTGCAACCTGAAACCATATCGTTTAAACAAGTACACAGAAAATCTTTTTGAATCCATATTTAGCTCGAAACGCAAATATATATCCCAGACTCCACACACACACATCTGACCTTCAATACACACGACACGCTACGGTATAGTATACTTAGCAGTTGTATGCTCACAGTAACACAACTAAGACTGTTCCGTATGCTCACAGTAGCACAACTAAGACTGTTCCGTGGGATATGAACGAAGTTGGAAAAGGGTAAGTCTTACCCTGGGATGTTGAAACAGGACTCTGGCTTGTTCATCTTCGTGCCCTCTCTCTCACTCATCTCTGCCACGCGCCAAAAAAGAACGTGGAACACGTGAATAATTAATCAATGCAAACAACACCCTGTTTAAACATCAAGTGTCAAGTGTCTAATGACACGTGTCAAGTGTTGAGCGTCACGTGTCAGGTGTCCAAAACCAGGCGCTGAACAATAGATTTGAACGTTGGAGTTAAGGGTATATGATTGTATGAAATATGGAAGAGGTTCGGGTCGGTGACAGACATGGTGTCAGGTATGAAAAATTAAAGGGTACAGTGGCATGTTGATGCCGGTGCATATGTCAACGAAGTGTGAGTGAAAGTGCGTATATGATATATCCAAGAATAAACATATACAGACATCTGAATATAAAAATACATACAGACGTCATATACCTTGCGCATAACATAGTACTTTGCGTATTAAATTGGTATGCTACACCAAATCTACTAAAAACAGTGATCTATATGTAGAATCTGCGTGCTTATACAATTTACACACACACACACACACACATATATATATATATATGGGTGTATATGTATATATATATATATGGGTTATATGTATATATATATATATGTGTGTATATGTATATA
>NW_014039095.1:4566-7278 GCF_001186125.1 Sphaeroforma arctica JP610 | reverse complement strand
CACACACACACACTTACACTTACACACACACACACACACACACACACACACACATATATATCTCCAATAACGTTGATCACCAGAGCCTGCATACATAATTAACGCGTCAAATAGGAAAGAGCATTTTAAGCTACGCAACAAAGCCGAGCACACCCCGTTGAGGCCTTCGTAGTATACACTTTCCAAGAGTTAACATACTTTTGTCTGACGGGTCAATCGGCTTGTCATTTCGCGAGAACGTTTTGTCTTTGGGAACGGCATAGTTTTTGGAAGCTTCTTCGACGGACAGAAACCTGAGGGGACCGGTAAAGCAACATCACGTGAGAAACTGGGCTACAACTGCAGAGTGAGTCTAGGCATTGTGTGGGTGCCAGCCCTCACCAGGAGATCTGATACAGAAGAATAGTCAACAAGCATAAATCAAGGTCTGGTTATAGGGTATACATAACGTTTGCATAGACATTTGTTTAAGTGACAACACTCTCTAAGAGTTCTGATACAAAATAATCAATAAGCATAAATCCATACATAGTCAAAGTGTATACGGAACCTTTTCTTAAAGAAGATGACAGTGTTAAGTATAGCCCTCGTTGTCCGTGCTTGCTATGCTCTAGACAGGGGTAAGACCCAGCAAACGGCGGATGCATTGGCTCAGACTACACAAAACTGTGAAACAACAAAAACATTTCTTGTATACTATCGTACATGGAATGCTTATTGAACAAGGTTTGCTCGCATTCGTGCCCACAAAGCCACCAGACTCGTATGGTACTGAAAACACAGGCCAGGGGTACACAAGAGGACCACTAACGCTTACTTGTGGATGGACAAGATAGAGAGTACGCACGGAACAGAACAACCAACATACCCTCCCAACACGTAGTGGTGCAAGAACTCCTCTCCGAAATCGATGTAACTCAGTAATCTCTGCATCACTCCGGATTCCTAATTTGGTAATGCAATTTGGTACGCTACATTAGGTTTCTCGACAGATCCGAAGGGTAAAGCGTACAGCTAACGGCCAATCAGATGCAAGGAAACAGCTAACCTTCAAATGGCATCATTCGCACTTTGCGAAACTCTGACTCAGTAACAAAGACACACTCATGATGTGGTGCAATCGAATGCGGTGGTGGGATATCAAAACAGCCTTTCCGAATTCAGTCTAAACGTTTTGATATCTCAGACAACGTAGTTTAAGGCAACGAACAAAAACAAAAACACCCCACAGTCTCACTATACCTGCCTAACTTCAAACGAAGATAACATGGGTTAAGTGCGTATGTTCTCATCCGAGTTGAACGATTTTTTAGCACGCGCATTAAACTACCCAGTCTGGCGTAACAAATAAAAGGGAACACGCCTCAATCAACAGGTGAAAAAAACCTAGACTAGTAGTGGTTTATGTTCCAACCTGGAATGAATGATTATTGTCTCACATGCTATGTCAGCCCACTTTACAACCTGAAAGGATAGAAGATTTGCGCACCCGAAATAAAAGCGTTTTGTGCAGCTTACAAGACAGCCTGATTTTCTCACCTGAAATGATAGCTTGTTTAGCGCGCCCATGAAGTCGTCGACGGTGATTTCGGTTGAGTTCTCCGGGGCGATGCTTTTCCAAAACCGCTCAAACTGGTATTCCGTCATCACTATGCCTAGCTGATCCAGTAGCGCCAAACAATCCCCCGTACTGATCCTATTGTTCGATTCTGTATTGAAATGGTGTGAAGATAATCAAATTGCTATTGGGGGATCTTACTATACACACACACACACACACACACACATCACAATATATATATATACATACATATACATATATATATATATATACATATACATATTATACATATACATACAGCTTAGAATGAGATATCTGTGCTCCTACTGTTATATACTGCAAAAATTGGTCATAAAAGAACAGAATGTTGACATCGGGACATTTCGAGATGCCACTGGACACAATAGTGCAGAATTACGTCAGCAAGAGACTACCGAAGAGACGGTGTGTTTTCCTTGTAAATATGAACACGTATTGGAATAGATGGGTCTGCATATTCGATGCGTATTCCTACCTGTATTAAAATAGGTCAGCAGGGATTCCAAGAACGTCTTCTCCACATTTTCCTTGGGCAGATAACGCATCCGCAGTGTTAAACCTATAAATTACAAAGAAAACAAATAGGCCAGTAAATTTTGGAATTCGAGATATTAACTTTTGGATTTGAAATTTGGGTCGACCTATTGCGTATACTGATCAAATGAGCTTGTTTGCTTAGTACATCACACATGGGAGGGAGAGCACTCCTTCACTGTTGCTATGGGATGTACACGGGTTCATCCATGATAAAGTACAAAAATAAGCACAATAAACCCCGTGGGTTTAAAATCGTACACGTTCTGCTCCATATGTGCGTCAAATAGATGACATGCAGTTCGCAAGTGGTGAGATTTCAGCTATTGTAGGATGCGATACTCGATATAAAAAATAAAATAAAATAAAATAAAATAAATATATATATATATACATATATATATAAAACGCCAACAGTGAGATTTCTTGAAGTACGATACGATAGAATAAACACACACACACACACACACATACACACACATACACACACACACACACACATACATACACACACACATAATTTATGCATGCATACAAAATCAATAGTGAGTTTTCAGCTATAATATGATACGATAGCC
>NW_014039095.1:0-3952 GCF_001186125.1 Sphaeroforma arctica JP610 | reverse complement strand
TAATAATATAAGTAAGTATATATATATATATATATATATAAAGATATAAAGGTATATGTATATATATATATTAAATATAAATGAGACCACAGTATTTAGGATGCCATATGGCGAGTAGAATATAGGCCGTATATTTCAGTTGAACCATTCGTAACCTTGTGGAATGGTCGGAAAGCGCATTGCAATACGCAAAGATGTATAGGTAAATAAATAGAAACACGAATATTTTTACGCATATACTTTGATATGTAGAAATAACCAGCGACAATATTACTGTGTTTGACGAGCGCTTATTGGAATGATATAGCACCAAATGATCCGAAAGGAGGTCAGTAACCAAGTATACATGATCAACTATATACGATAGTACAGTAACCTGTGACAGTAATATATAGACAGTAATATATACGCGTACTATTTACATATGCATTTATTTGTGCATGTAACACACACACACGTATACATACATACATAAATACATACATATACATATATATATATACACACAGACATATACATATAAATATACATACATACATATGGCGTGCTTGGGTGCATGGGTGTGCGTGTATCCAACGTACCGGCCACTCGATACTTGGGCACGTATGCCTCGTGCATTTGTCCTCGGATGTCTTTGTCCGTGGCAGTGGTGGCGTAGTCCTCTATAATCGGTAGGAAGAAGTCCTTGTAGCATCCAGGTTCTATTGATACAAACAAGAGAAAAAAAAGTATATATATTTTTCGTTTCCTGCGAAACACTGAAATTCAGAACAACAAAGTAAAAGCGTGGACCACAAGGAAGCCAATAATGGGAATTTTGCCGGGTTCGGCACGAGAAATAGGAAGATTTAATGACAACAGAACAGTGTCGGGATACACATACACATTCATTGAGAGTTGGGGGCGAGGGTTTGTGGGGCTATAAACCCCGAAACTCTAAGCTGATAGTGCCAAAACTCAAAACTGGACAGACAATACAATACTTACGAGCCGTGAGTTCGCGCAGCACCTCCTTGATGTTGATGGATGAGTGGCCGTATTTTATATTTTTTCTGTATATCGCAAAGGTCATGTCGTAGATTTCGTTGATACCATTCAGAAGAAATCGCAACTCCTAAGAAGACAAGACTCGAGAGTTAACAGCGATGGCGATGATGATGGGAAAGTTCAATTACCAAACTATAATCAGAACACATGCGAATCTGATGAAGTACAGTTGTATGATGAATTATTTATATTTATATATACGCAAACACGCACACACACATATGTATATATATATACACATAATAATATAATAATAACAACGAAAATACTAATAAGAATAAAAATAATATATATATACTTATATGTAAGCATACATCAATATATTCACTATATTTGATTTAATGTAACACACAGAAACATGGCGCATGTAAATATTTAAGGAAATCGAGTCTGTGTATCTGTGTTCGTAAGTGAACTGGCGAAATAGAAACACAACGAAGCCCTACACACAAACCCACACGAGTAACCACACAGATATGACAACACTCATCCACACTCCACAACCATACCTGATGCCAAACTGGGTCAGCTAAGCGTGCCTTGTGCACAGATGTTCGGTAGATCTGTAGACCAATGGATATTACCACGAATGACACCCGTGACCGCATCCACTGCTGTGGCAAACCCTAAACATTGATGTGAGAAAAGACGCGTGGACGTGATGAAAATTAGGAATTTTAACCTCGGGTAAGCGGAAGAATAGGCAAAAGTGACGCAAACATATATAAAACAATAACTTACGGTCTATGCGGATAGCACGTGTTCGAAACAAATGTGCGTGTGACGCGGACAAAGCATATGCAGCGTACATTTTCGTAAGGCATGCAAGCTATGTTCTGCTGAGAAGTAGTACGTGGATATCTGCAGCTCTACAAAACAACCATGTCATAACACCTCTTAGAAACCCTAAACCCTAAACAACCATATAATGACACCCCTCAGTGGACAAGTAGCAAATGGTGTACATAACTACTTTCACAAACACATACACGAATCACTCTTATTAGTACTCAACATGCTGTGCATCTCTGCATCCAGCCGATTCGACTGACTTCGTATTGCACACTAGCAGATTCGTAGCCCACTCGTTAGCCGCATCTCATGCCCCATGACTATTCGTATGAATTTAAGTTTTCATGTCAATTAATCCATATTGTTGATCAGGTTATTCAGGGGTTCGATGTAAATGTGGTCGAAGCACAATAAACATATGATATTATTTATTCAAATAACTGTTAAGCCACAACAAAATAAATACATGATAATTCTACATCTATAATTAGCCAAGCGGACATACAAAAATGTCCGTTTGTATTCATATGGACTCAAGTTCTAACTAAGCGTGCATGCGCTCCTTGCTACCAAGAAAACTAACATACTTATATGTCTACAATAGTAACATCTCAGGAACTTGAATATAAACAGATGGGTATAAGGGTATTGAGGATTTAGCATACGCATATGTGTATTTTCTCGTTAAAATGTAAGCGGGCATACAAATCTCGCGTATTTATGCAGTCTTCTGCATTATACAGCAAGCCGTTCCTGACAAGACGTTATCAGACACATAGGAACAAAACGTAGATCTGTCTGTTAATATGTACATGAAAATCACGGGAAATCTTTTTGACACTATCTGTGAACCAACTAAAAACTATTTTCCGTATGTACTTAAAGTGCGGTAGAATAGAGCTCAACCGAGACCCGGTCGAGAACAGGGCCATACCTGAGCATCGATGACCTCGACATGCAGCACCCCTTTCATTTCCGACTAGTAGGTGAAGGAATAGATCAAAATAACGATAGTGAATAAACAGAACAAATGAAGATTTACAAGCCACATAGAAAGTATTTTACATTCACTTGGGATGGGCGACAATACAATATGTTAGAAGGTAGACAAACAAAACAGACTTAATATAGACTTTTGGTTGAACAAATATTTTACAAAGCAGAGATAGAATTATCAAAATACCGGAAGAGGCGCACCCCGAGCAAATATAGCGGACCATATGTACAAATCCCATTTGTCAATGCATGGAGTTAGGTCCTAATGCTCTGCAATTCAAGAGACACGGATCACCCTCATACGTATGTCTGAGAAATGTAAACTTCATGTTTATCTGACGGAAAGGCCACATCTCCACACGATGCTCCGCAGTTCGTTCACGTGTTAACATGCCAAACAATCTCAAAACACACACTTCACTGCTGGAAAAAAGTGAACCAGCAATACCGAACATCATACACCCGCCACACTCAAAACTCGTCTCTGTGAGAGGGATCTGGTCTACGGACCAATCACACCAACAGCACTTAGAACCACGGTACAACCCAGCACACCCGCCCAACAGGGCCACGGGGACCTGAACAAGCTCATACCCGTGCGTTGTCGAAATCCTCAGAAACCCTGCGGACCCTACCACCCGGCCGCGCCGGTTTGAGACGATCGTCCTCCAGGTCATGTGCTGGCACAGGGCTGCTAGATACACTACTCGACAGGTCTACCCTAGGGATCGTATCCTTTTGCGAACCGCCCAACCGCGCGTCACTGAAGCTTAATCCGTCATCACTCACACCGACTATTTCCTCATTATCTCTCGCGCGGGTGTCAGGCGAGTACGAGGCTGTCCCGGGGAGGAGGAACGCCTGTCCTTGAGTAAGATCTGATGGTCCAACAAAACTGGTACTCCTGGGTGTGCTAGGGCATGTTGCGTACGCAGCATCGTTATCATCGTCCCAATCCGACCCAGATGACGCGTCTATCACCTGTGAAATCGGAATCTTTATTACCGTGTAACATTTTAGTATCTACATAGCAGGATTTGATATGTTGAGCAATATATATATATATATATATATATATATATATAGTTAATTAAATTACTAATAGACACAACAACAC
>NW_014039096.1:9595-14835 GCF_001186125.1 Sphaeroforma arctica JP610 | reverse complement strand
GGGTGAGCATTAAAGCTCGGGATAAATGCTGTAGGCGGGTAAGTTTTAACTTACGTGCCTTTAGACGATGGAAACATGCTATCTATTTCAGCTTGTGACTTATGCAGGCGTTTACGCCATTTTCGATTAAAGGCTTTTAAATAGTCTTGATTATCGAAAACATCTGATGTCAACTCAGCGATTGTACCGTCTATAATTATCCGTTCTCCATATAATGTCCTTAAATTCAGAACGATCAAGAGGTGCATTAGAGTCATGTCTTCTTGCGAGAGTAATCTCGGTAGTCGGAATCCGACTAGTGCCTATATTTAATGCACTGGAACCGTCGGGGTTATTAACCTCATAGGTTCCACTTTTAATGTCAGCTACAGAGATTATATATGGTCCTATCCTTTTAAATGTTAATACAGTAGCATCGGAATTACGTTGACGGATGTTAACTTTGTCTCCAACTTGATACTCTGCCATCTTTTTGGTAGCATTCCATCTATTTTGCCTTTTTAATAAGGCAATATTGCGTATTTCTCGCAAGCAGGGATATACAACGATATAAATACGTTGTACCTTCTCTAACCATGGTAACTCATGGTGATTAGGTTCGTCCTTGTTAAAAGGTATTTGTAACTCACTATATCTGCCACTAAAATAGTGAGCGGGTGTTGTACCTGTAACCGGATCAGCACACTCGTTCATCTGTGTTTGTACCCACTTAAGGTGGTACGGCCAATCATCTGCATCATCCGTTGATGCAGTACGTAAGAAGAACTTAAGTCTTCTATGGCGCGTTGCATTCGCGCCTTGTGTTTGCGGTTTATATGGTACACCCCTTTTATGGCACATGCCTGATACGAGTACTAACGATTCCATTAGGTCATCGCAGAACTCGCTACCGATATCAGTACACATTATACCTGACCACCCGTGGTCAGCAAAGACTTGGCAACATAATTCTGCCACGGTCTGCGTACTCTTGTTCTTTAACGGATAGAGCAAGTTATACCGTGACGCCACATCAAAGAAGTGGTATATGTCGCCTGTGTGCTCGGACGTAGGCAGGTCTACCAGATCAATGATGACCCTGCGCCATGGAACATCGCCAGTCATACTCTTAAGCAGTGCGAACCCATAGCGCTTAATCTGGTTGAGAACACAGTCTGTACATGACTGATATACTCTGGCAACTAAAGTTGCCAGCTTAGGGTGCGCGATCCCATTTCGCTTAGCATCTTTAAGTGCGTCTACTACGTTCTGGTGCTTCAGCTTATGGTTTTGCGTCAGCCAAGCAAGAGTAGGGTGTTGAGAATCCACTTGCGTGGTCTCTAAGTCTGTAGTGTTTCCAGACTCCTGTCCTTCTTTCGCATGAGTGTCATAAGTGCGTTCGTGTGCGTTTGATAGACCTAACTTATTTAATAGTCGCATTATATGTGTATATGCTTCAGGATTATCTTTCATTAATCCCTTTAAAAATAGGGTTAGAAAGACTTCGGGCTTGGACTTTATGTTATTAAACAGAGTCCTAGCTAGAGATTGACGCTTCTTAACTGTAGTGTCATTAGTAGATTGTATTTCTTGTGCACAGACTTCAAGTGCTGTGTTGCCTTTGGACTGCTTAACGTTCAATTTAGTAGAGAGTGGAATCTCTGATTCTTTGACCTTGTTAAGGAAGGTCTCAGAAGGGGACCATTTGGTTGTTCCAATGGGACATATACGACATTTTATAGTATGTCTCCAGGGCGTCTTTTGGACGGCTCGGGTACCCTGATATAGGAAAGTATCTACTTCCTTATTTAAATATATTGGCTCGCATTGTATCATGCTTATTAATGTATTGAGCCATGGATCTTTACTCCGTAATAGGCAACACAACGTGATGATAGCTTTGTGTATATGAACATAATTTAGAAATTGGGCAATTAACTGCCATGATGGATTAGCCCACGCATTATGTTCGGAGAGGTCTAGTTGAAAGGCATCTTCTAAAGGATGATTTAAAGTCCTGTAATTCTTAAGTTGTGCATTATGATGTAAAGCAAACATGTCAACTGTAAGTGGCCCAAATATCTTTTGAGCCAGTTCAACCCACCTGGGGTTACATTTTCAATCAGTGGCTAGTAACTCACGTACAGATTTATTAAAGTCCGGTAAATGGTTATGTATTCCTGGCAGATGCTTTATATCAAAATGAAACTTTGATAGTGTATCAAGCCATCGGCTCAGTAATTGAGAGTCCGGCTTCATTTCCTTCATATATTGAAGGGACTTCTGATCACACATCAGCGTAAAAGCTGTTCCGTATAAGTAATCGCGGAAGTGTGTTAAAGATGCTACTATGGTTAGTAGCTCTTGCTTCACAGTTGGATAATTCAACTGTGATACATTCATTGCTCGGCTAAACACATGCTGTTCGCATCTCTTCCTGTAGTTGGTGTTCACCAATCTAACTGGTGTTCTACCTTACCGGGGTCGATTTTAATACCTTCCCCAGATATACGGTAGCCTAAGAGCTGTATTTCGCGCATGGCGAAGTGACATTTCTTCTCATTAATCTTGAAGTTTTGTTCGATGTGTCTCTGAAGGACTCGCCTGACTAATGCGCATGTTCGTCCTTAGTCTCAGAAAAGATGACTATGTCATCTATATAGACTTGCACGTTAGGCATGTCTGCAAACATTTCCTCCATTACTTGTTGGAAGAATGCTGGTAAGGATTGCAACCCAAAAGGTGCACCTCTGAACCTGTATTGTTTACCTTTCCAGGTGAAACTAAAGTACTTACGATGGGGTTCATAAATTTGCATTTGATGGTACCCTTGTGTAAGGTCTACAGTTGTAAATACTGTAGCACCTTCCATCCTTCGCAGTAGCTCGTTAATACGAGGTAAGTGAAAGTTACGAGTCGGCAATAATTTATTTATTGGACTCATATCTAAACATACTCTGACTTTTTTAAATGTTCCGTCAGAGTTGTGTTGATCAACTGCCAATAATGCTTAGTCAACTGGCGTTTGTTGGTAATTGATTTCGATTACCCCATTGGATAACCACTTCTCGACTTGTTCTTTAACTACAGCTTCGTGTCTCCAAGAAACATAGTTTTTTTGAAGGGGATTTGAGCTTAGTAAAGTCTACCTTGGTTAAGTCAAGGCTGTCATGTCCGTCGTCAAAAAGGATTTTTTTTCCCAATCTGTGATCTTTATCTTCTTATTTACTAGAATCAGATCCATCGGTTTGTACGCAAAGTCAGGTATTAATTCCTTGAGTGTGTCTGACGGGGGCTTATATGGTCTCAGACAGTTATCGTCTGATTGATCCTTTAATGGATCTATGTATTTGGTAAACCTGCTACGGCTATACCTAAAGTGAGTAAGTCACTCATTCCGACTATTAAGTCGTACTTCTGTGACATCATAACTATCACAGCTTGGGTAGTGATATTTCTATCATCGGCCAGGGAGATTTTAACATCTGTGGCCATGGTACCACACTTAGAAGTTTTGTCATCTGCTAAGATTAGGTGAGTAGTTTGAGTGCGCCTTTCAATGTCTTTCATTAATGCAAAGCGGTCGGATATATATGAAATTTCTGAACCAGGATCAATCAATGCAAGGACTTTATTTCCATTGCAATATACAGGGATTATTACACGCTCGTCTTAAGAGTCGGTGTATTTCCTTTGTAACGATTGTACCCGGTAGTACCTTCAGTCCAACTTAATGTAGGGCTTCTTGTCGCAAGATCTAGCGTAATAGCCATTGGTCTTCTCGCACTTATTACATTTCGCGAGATATTGCGCACAAGATTGTGAGTGCTTTCCGTTTCAGTAACCGTTAGGGGCCAACTGGTACATATCGTACCCACATTTCTCATCCGCACATTTCTTAATGTGCTTATACGGGGATTCCTTTGATTCGGCACGCACCTTCTTAACAGGGCGTGCATTCTGAATAGAGTCACGAGGATGTGTCTGAGGAGGCTTCTCCTTGGAAGTCTGCCGAGACACGTACCCTTGGTCAATCTGGTCACGCGGTTTCTTAACAACCACCTTCTCTCTCGAGGTCACGCTCTGCTTAAGCGCAGCTAACTGATTCTTAAGTTCAGTAGTTTCTTCGGTCAACTTACTTATACGAGTTGGTTCCGTCGATTTTGATTCTGATTCGGGCTGACTCTTTGAGCTTTCCTCTTCTTCATCGTCCTTCGGTGGTTCTTTTTCATCTTGGGTTTCATCATTCTCCTCCGTAACTGGGAGATCATCCTTCTGAGTAATCTCATCAGGGTTGTTTGGGGTAGTCTTCAACGCTCCCCTTGCTTCACTTCGTGGCTTCGTAAATGTAAGCTTAGAAGTAGAAGCAATAGTTGGCCCTCGGGCTCTTTCTTCGGGGGACTTCTCTCTTAATGGAGTAGTCCCTCTCTTGTCGGGTGCATTGTTCTAAATATTAACGCCAGCGACAATAGCTTCGGCTACGGTGCAGATAAACATATCGGCAGCTGCGGCAGACGCAGCAGCGGCAGCAGCAGTGGCAGCGTCTTTATCCATATTCCTCTTTTCAGCCTTTTGCTTCTTAGAAGGGGTGTGGTTTTCTTGGTCATAATCTTAACTTATGACTTCAAGCTATTCTCTTAAGGAATGACTGACCTTTCTTGGTCATAACCTTAACTTATGACTATGAGCTATTCTCTGAAGGAATCACTGGTCTTTCTTGTTCAAGAAAAAAAATATGGTAGTTAATTACCACTACGTTTAAGCAGTAAGTAGTTAATACTTTTACTAACTTTAAAATGTCTAAGATTCGGTCTATCAATGCGTTATTAATGCCTTAGAGTAATTAGACGCGTAGGTTAAGTCCAAGTATCGTGAAATTTGATGATAACGGCCTTTAGCTGAGTAAAAAGTCAAATATCCACGTAAATCATCCGATAGCCGTAGTTGATGGTAAGCTGGAGCCAGATCAATAGCAGTTTGTACAATAGCTCCCCGGGCATGATTAAGCAAATTCTCATTCAGAGGAAAAACTACTGGGAGATTGTGAAATTGCAGATTCTGGGGATACTTCCCCATATTTATTTTTCACTTCCCCATATTTATTTTTGACTTCCTCATATCTATTTTTCACGACGGACCTTTGATTCAAATTTTCGCCTCCGAAACGTAAATCTCGGTGACCAGTAGGTCACCAGTGTAGAACTGAATACCACTTTCAAAAAAAAACCCACAGACCCCACCAAAACGTTGACTTGAAATTT